>NW_027308723.1:0-75701 GCF_047496885.1 Scyliorhinus torazame | reverse complement strand
GGGAAGGATGGGCGAGGGGGGAGGATGGACGAGGGGGGAGGATGGGCGAGGGTGGGAGGATGGGCGAGGGGGGAGGATGGGCGAGGGGGGAGGATGGGCGAGGGGGGAGGATGGGCGAGGGGGGAGGATGGGCGAGGGGGGAGGATGGGCGAGGGGGAGGATGGGCGAGGGGGAGGATGGGCGAGGGGGGAGGATGGGCGAGGGGGGAGGATGGGCGAGGAGGGAGGATGGGCGAGGGGGGACGATGGGCGAGGGGGAGGATGGGCGAGAGGGGAGGATGGGCGAGGGGGAGGATCGGTGAGGGGGGAGGATGGGCGAGGGGGGAGGATGGGCGAGGGGGGATGGGCGAGGGGGGAGGATGGGCAAGGGGGGAGGATGGGCGAGGGGGGTGGATGGGCGAGGGGGGTGGATGGGCGAGGGGGGAGGATGGGCGAGGGGGGAGGATGGGCGAGGGGGCAGGATGGGCGAGGGGGGCAGGATGGGCGAGGGGGGCAGGATGGGCGAGGGGGGGAAGGATGGGAAGGATGGGCGGGGGGTGAAGGATGGGCGAGGGGGAAGGATATGTGGGGGGGGAAGGATGGGCAGGGCGGAAGGCTGGGCGGGGGGCGGAAGGATGGGCGAGGGGGTGAAGGATGGGCGAGGGGGTGAAGGATGGGCGAGGGGGTGAAGGATGGGCGAGGGGGTGAAGGATGGGCGAGGGTCTGAAGGATGGGCGAGGGTCTGAAGGATGGGCGAGGGTCTGAAGAATGGGCGAGGGTCTGAAGGGGTGAGGGGGTGAAGGATGGGCGAGGGGGGAAAGAATGGGCGAGGGGGGAAGGATGGGCGAGGGGGGAAGGAGGGGCAATGGGGGGAAGGCTGGGCGAGGGGGGGAAGGCTGGGTGAGGGGGGGAAGGCTGGGCGAGGGGGGTGAAGACTGGGCGAGGGGGGGAAGGATGGGCGAGGGGGGGAAGGATGGGCGAGGGGGGAAAGCATGGGCGAGGGGGGAAAGCATGGGCGAGGGGGGAAACAATGGGCGAGGGGGAAAGAATGGGCGAGGGGGGAAAGAATGGGCGAGGGGGGAAGGATGGGCGAGGGGGGGAAGGATGGGCGAGGGGGGAAGGATGGGCGAGGGGGGGAAGGATGGGCGAGGGGGGAAAGAATGGGCGAGGGGGGAAAGAATGGGCGTGGGGGGAAGAATGGGCGAGGGGGGAAGGATGGGCGAGAGCATGGAGGATGGGTGAGAGGGTGGAGGATGGGTGAGAGGATGGGCATGGGGGCGAGGATGGGCAAGGGGGAGGATGGGCAAGGGGGGAGGATGGGCAAGGGGGGAGGATGGGCAAGGGGGGAGGATGGGCAAGGGGGGGATGGGCAAGGGGGGTGAAGACTGGCGAGGGGGGGAAGGATGGGCGAGGGGGGGAAGGATGGGCGAGGGGGGAAGCATGGGCGAGGGGGGAAAGAATGGGCGAGGGGGGAAGCATGGGCGAGGGGGGAAAGAATGGGCGAGGGGGAAAGAATGGGCGAGGGGGAAAGAATGGGCGAGGGGGAAAGAATGGGCGAGGGGGAAAGAATGGGCGAGGGGGAAAGAATGGGCGAGGGGGGAAAGAATGGGCGAGGGGGGAAAAGGATGGGCGAGGGGGGGAAAGGATGGGCGAGGGGGGGAAAGGATGGGCGAGGGGGGGAAAGGATGGGCGAGGGGGGGAAAGGATGGGCGAGGGGGAAAGAATGGGCGAGGGGGGGAAGGATGGGCGTGGGGGGAAGAAAGGGCGAGGGGAGAAGGATGGGCGAGGGGGGGAAGGATGGGCGAGGGGGGAAGGATGGGCGAGGGGGGGAAGGATGGGCGAGGGGGGAAGGATGGGCGAGGGGGGAAGGATGGGCGAGAGCATGGAGGATGGGTGAGAGGGTGGAGGATGGGTGAGAGGATGGGCATGGGGCGAGGATGGGCAAGGGGGAGGATGACCAAGGGGAGGATGGGCAAGGGGAGGATGGGCAAGGGGGGGATGGGTAAGGGGGGGAGAATGGCCAAGGGGGGGGAGGGTGGGCTAGAGGGGAGAATGGGCGAGATGGGGAGGATGGGCGAGGGGGGGGAGGATGGGCGAGGGGGGGAGGATGGTCGAGATGGGGGAGGGTGGGCGAGAGGGGGGAGGATAGGCGAGGGGGGGGAGGATGAGCGAGAGGGGGCGAGGATGAGCGAGAGGGGGGATGGGCGAGAGGGGGGAGGATGGGCAAGGTGGGGGGAGGATGGGCAAGGGGGGGAGGATGGGCAAGGGGGAGGATGGACGAGGGGGAGGATGGGCGAGGGGGAAGGATATGCAGGGGGGAAGGATATGCAGGGGGGAAGGATGGGCGAGGGGGTGAAGGATGGGCGAGGGGGTGAAGGATGGGCGAGGGCGTGAAGGATGGGCGAGGGGGTGAAGGATGGGCGAGGGGGTGAAGGATGGGCGAGGGGGTGAAGGATGGGCGAGGGGGTGAAGGATGGGCGAGGGGGAAGGATGGGCGAGGGGGGAGGATGGGCGAGGGGGAAGGATGGGCGAGGGGGGAAGGATGGGCGAGGGGGGGAAGGCTGGGCGAGGGGGGGAAGGATGGGCAAGGGGGGGAAGGATGGGCGAGGGGGGAAGGATGGGCGAGGGGGGGAGGGATGGGCGAGGGGGGAAGGATGGGCGAGGGGGGGAAGGATGGGCGAGGGGGGGAAGGATGGGCGAGGGGGGAAAGAATGGGCGAGGGGGGAAAGAATGGGCGAGGGGGAAGGATGGGCGAGGGGGGAAGGATGGGCGAGGGGGGAAAAAATGGGCGAGGGGGGAAAAAATGGGCGAGGGGGGAAAGAATGGGCGGGGTGGGAAAGAATGGGCGAGGTGGGAAAGAATGGGCGAGGGGGGAAGGAGGGGCAATGGGGGGAAGGCTGGGCGAGGGGGGGAAGGCTGGGTGAGGGGGGGAAGGCTGGGCGAGGGGGGTGAAGACTGGGCGAGGGGGGTGAAGACTGGGCGAGGGGGGGAAGGATGGGCGAGGGGGGAAAGCATGGGCGAGGGGGGAAACAATGGGCGAGGGGGGAAACAATGGGCGAGGGGGGAAACAATGGGCGAGGGGGGAAAGAATGGGCGAGGGGGGAAAGAATGGGCGAGGGGGGAAAGAATGGGCGAGGGGGGACGGATGGGCGAGGGGGGGAAGGATGGGCGAGGGGGGAAGGATGGGCGAGGGGGGAAGGATGGGCGAGGGGGGAAGGATGGGCGAGGGGGGAAGGATGGGCGAGGGGGGAAGGATGGGCGAGGGGGGAAGGATGGGCGAGGGGGGAAGGATGGGCGAGGGGGGAAGGATAGGCGAGAGCATGGAGGATGGGTGAGAGGGTGGAGGATGGGTGAGAGGATGGGCATGGGAGCGAGGATGGGCAAGGGGGAGGATGGGCAAGGGGGGGGGAAGGCTGGGCGAGGGGGGGAAGGCTAGGCGAGGGGGGGAAGGATGGGCGAGGGGGGGAAGGATGGGCGAGGGGGGGAAGGATGGGCGAGGGGGGAAGCATGGGCGAGGGGGGAAGCATGGGCGAGGGGGGAAAGAATGGGCGAGGGGGAAAGAATGGGCGAGGGGGAAAGAATGGGCGAGGGGGGAAAGAATGGGCGAGGGGGGAAAGGATGGGCGAGGGGGGAAAGGATGGGCGAGGGGGGGAAAGGATGGGCGAGGGGGGAAAGAATGGGCGAGGGGGGGACGGATGGGCGTGGGGGGAAGAAAGGGCGAGGGGAGAAGGATGGGCGAGGGGGGGAAGGATGGGCGAGGGGGGAAGGATGGGCGAGGGGGGAAGGATGGGCGAGGGGGGAAGGATGGGCGAGGGGGGAAGGATGGGCGAGAGCATGGAGGATGGGTGAGAGGGTGGAGGATGGGTGAGAGGATGGGCATGAGGCGAGGATGGGCAAGGGGGAGGATGACCAAGGGGAGGATGGGCAAGGGGAGGATGGGCAAGGGGGGGATGGGCAAGGGGGGGAGGATGGCCAAGGGGGGGGGGGGAGGGTGGGCTAGAGGGGAGGATGGGCGAGATGGGGAGGATGGGCGAGGGGGGGGAGGATGGGCGAGGGGGGGAGGATGGGCGAGGGGGGGAGGATGGTCGAGATGGGGGAGGGTGGGCGAGAGGGGGGAGGATAGGCGAGGGGGGGAGGATGAGCGAGAGGGGGCGAGGATGAGCGAGAGGGGGGAAGGATGAGCGAGAGGGGGTAGGATGAGCGAGAGGGGGGATGGGCGAGAGGGGGGAGGATGGGCAAGGGGGGGAGGATGGGCAAGGGGGAGGATGGGCGAGGGGGAGGATGGGCGAGGGGGAGGATGGGCGAGGGGGAAGGATATGCAGGGGGAAGGATATGCAGGGGGGAAGGATGGGCGAGGGTGTGAAGGATGGGCGAGGGGGTGAAGGATGGGCGAGGGCGTGAAGGATGGGCGAGGGCGTGAAGGATGGGCGAGGGGGTGAAGGATGGGCGAGGGGGTGAAGGATGGGCGAGGGGGAAGGATGGGCGAGGGGGAAGGATGGGCGAGGGGGGAGGATGGGCGAGGGGGGAGGATGGGCGAGGGGGGAAGGATGGGCGAGGGGGGGAAGGCTGGGCGAGGGGGGGGAAGGATGGGCGAGGGGGGGAAGGATGGGCGAGGGGGGGAAGGATGGGCGAGGGGGGGAAGGATGGGCGAGGGGGGGAAGGATGGGCGAGGGGGGAAGGATGGACGAGGGGGGAAAGAATGGGCGAGGGGGGAAAGAATGGGCGAGGGGGAAGGATGGGCGAGGGGGGGAAGGATGGGCGAGGGGGGAAAAAATGGGCGAGGGGGGAAAAAATGGGCGAGGGGGGAAAAGATGGGCGAGGGGGGAAGGATGGGTGTGGGGGGAAGGATGGGCGAGGGGGGAAGGATGGGCGAGGGGGGAAGGATGGGCGAGGGGGGAAGGATGGGCGAGGGGGGAAGGATGGGCGAGGGGGGAAGGATGGGCGAGGGGGGAAGGATGGGCGAGGGGGGAAGGATGGGCGAGGGGGGAAGGATGGGCGAGAGCATGGACGATGGGCGAGAGGGTGGGCATGGGGGTGAGGATGGGCAAGGGGGAGGATGGGCAAGGGGGAGGATGGGCAAGGGGGAGGATGGGCAAGGGGGAAGGATGGGCAAGGGGGAGGATGGGCAAGGGGGGTGGGCAAGGGGGGTGGGCAAGGGGGGTGGGCAAGGGGGGGATGGGCAAGGGGGAGGATGGGCAAGGGGGAGGATGGGCAAGGGGGAGGATGGGCAAGGGGGAAGGATGGGCAAGGGGGGTGGGCAAGGGGGGGTGGGCAAGGGGGGGGATGGGCAAGGGGGAGGATGGCCGAGGGGGGTGGGGAGGATGGGCGAGAGGGGAGGATGGGCGAGATGGGGGAGGATGGGCGAGAGGGGGGAGGATGGGCGAGAGGGGGGAGGATGGGCGAGGGGGTAGGATGGGCGAGGGGGGGAAGGATGGGCGAGGGGGGGAAGGATGGGCGAGGGGGGGAAGGATGGGCGAGGGGGGGAAGGATGGGCGAGGGGGGGAAGGATGGGCGAGGGGGGGAAGGATGGGCGAGGGGGGAAGGATGGGCGAGGGGGGGAAGGATGGGCGAGGGGGGGAAGGATGGGCGAGGGGGGGAAGGATGGGCGAGGGGGGGAAGGATGGGCGAGGGGGGAAAGAATGGGCGAGGGGGAAGGATGGGCAATGGGGGGAAGGCTGGGCGAGGGGGGGAAGGCTGGGTGAGGGGGGGAAGGCTGGGCGAGGGGGGTGAAGACTGGGCGAGGGGGGGAAGGATGGGCGAGGGGGGAAAGCATGGGCGAGGGGGGAAACAATGGGCGAGGGGGGAAACAATGGGCGAGGGGGGAAAGAATGGGCGAGGGGGAAAGAATGGGCGAGGGGGAAAGAATGGGCGAGGGGGAAAGAATGGGCGAGGGGGGAAAGAATGGGCGAGGGGGGGAAAGAATGGGCGAGGGGGGGAAAGGATGGGCGAGGAGGGGAAAGGATGGGCGAGGGGGGGAAAGGACGGGCGAGGGGGGGAAAGGATGGGCGAGGGGGGGAAAGGATGGGCGAGGGGGGGAAAGGATGGGCGAGGGGGGAAAGGATGGGCGAGGGGGGAAAGAATGGGCGAGGGGGGGAAGGATGGGCGAGGGGGGGAAAGGATGGGCGAGGGGGGAAAGGATGGGCGAGGGGGGAAAGAATGGGCGAGGGGGGGAAGGATGGGCATGGGGGAAGAATGGGCGAGGGGGGAAGGATGGGTGAGGGGGGAAGGATGGGCGAGGGGGGAAGGATGGGCGAGGGGGGAAGGATGGGCGAGGGGGGAAGGATGGGCGAGGGGGGAAGGATGGGCGAGGGGGGAAGGATGGGCGAGGGGGGAAGGATGGGCGAGAGCATGGAGGATGGGTGAGAGGGTGGAGGATGGGTGAGAGGATGGGCATGGGAGCGAGGATGGGCAAGGGGGAGGATGGGCAAGGGGGGGAAGGCTGGGCGAGGGGGGGAAGGCTGGGTGAGGGGGGAAGGCTGGGTGAGGGGGGAAGGCTGGGCGAGGGGGGTGAAGACTGGGCAAGGGGGGGAAGGATGGGCGAGGGGGAAGCATGGGCGAGGGGGGAAGCATGGGCGAGGGGGGAAAGAATGGGCGAGGGGGAAAGAATGGGCGAGGGGGGAAAGAATGGGCGAGGGGGGAAAGAATGGGCGAGGGGGGGAAAGGATGGGCGAGGGGGGGAAAGGATGGGCGAGGGGGGGAAAGGATGGGCGAGGGGGGGAAAGGATGGGCGAGGGGGGAAAGAATGGGCGAGGGGGGGAAGGATGGGCGTGGGGGGAAGAAAGGGCGAGGGGAGAAGGATGGGCGAGGGGGGGAAGGATGGGCGAGGGGGGGAAGGATGGGCGTGGGGGGAAGAAAGGGCGAGGGGAGAAGGATGGGCGAGGGGGGGAAGGATGGGCGAGGGGGGAAGGATGGGCGAGGGTGGAAGGATGGACGATGGGGGAAGGATGGGCGAGAGGGTGGAGGATGGGTGAGAGGATGGGCATGGGGGCGAGGATGGGCAAGGGGGAGGATGACCAAGGGGAGGATGGGCAAGGGGAGGATGGGCAAGGGGGGGATGGGCAAGGGGGGGGAGGATGGCCGAGGGGGGGGGAGGATGGGCTAGAGGCGAGGATGGGCGAGATGGGGGAGGATGGGCGAGGGGGGGAGGATGGGCGAGGGGGGGAGGATGGGTGAGGGGGGGAGGATGGTCGAGATGGGGAGGGTGGGCGAGAGGGGGGAGGATGGGCGAGGGGGGGAGGATGAGCGAGAGGGGGGGAGGATGAGCGAGAGGGGGGGGAAGGATGAGCGAGAGGGGGGAAGGATGGGCGAGAGGGGGAGGATGGGCAAGGTGGGGGGAGGATGGGCAAGGGGGGGAGGATGGGCAAGGGGGGAGGATGGGCGAGGGGGAGGATGGGTGAGGGGGAAGGATATGCAGCGGGGAAGGATGGGCGAGTGTGTGAAGGATGGGCGAGGGGGTGAAGGATGGGCGAGGGGGTGAAGGATGGGCGAGGGGGTGAAGGATGGGCGAGGGGGTGAAGGATGGGCGAGTGGGGGAAGGATGGGCGAGGGGGGAAGGATGGGCGAGGGGGGAAGGATGGGCGAGGGGGGAAGGATGGGCGAGGGGGGAAGGATGGGCGAGGGGGGAAGGATGGGCGAGGGGGGGAAGGATGGGCGAGGGGGAAGGATGGGCGAGGGGGAAGGATGGGCGAGGGGGGAAGGATGGGTGAGGGGGGAAGGATGGGCGAGGGGGGGAAGGCTGGGCGAGGGGGGAAGGATGGGCGAGGGGGGGAAGGATGGGCGAGGGGGGAAAGAATGGGCGAGGGGGGAAAGAATGGGCAAGGGGGAAGGATGGGCGAGGGGCGGAAAGGATGGGCGAGGGGGGGGAAAATGGGCGAGGGGGGAAAAAATGGGCGAGGGGGGTTAGGATGGGCGAGGGGGGAAGGATGGGCGAGGGGGGAAGGATGGGCGAGGGGGGAAGGATGGGCGAGGGGGGAAGGATGGGCGAGGGGGGAATGATGGGCAAGGGGGAGGATGGGCGAGGGGGAGGATGGGCGAGGGGGGAAGGATGGGCGAGGGGGGAAGGATGGGCGAGGGGGGGAAGGATGGGCGAGGGGGGAAGGATGGGCGAGAGCATGGACGATGGGCGAGAGGGTGGAGGATGGGCGAGAGGGTGGAGGATGGGCGAGAGGGTGGAGGATGGGCGAGGGGTGGAGGATGGGCGAGGGGGGGAGGATGGGCGAGGGGGGGAGGATGGGCGAGGGGGGGAGGATGGGCGAGGGGGGAAGGATGGGCCAGGGGGGGAAGGATGGGCCAGGGGGGGAAGGATGGGTGAGAGCATGGAGAATGGGCGAGAGGGTGGAGGATGGGCGAGAGGGTGGAGGATGGGCGAGAGGGTGGAGGATGGGCGAGGGGTGGAGGATGGGCGAGGGGGAGGATGGGCGAGGTGGGGAGGATGGGCGAGGGGGGAGGATGGGCGAGGGGGGGAAGGATGGGCCGGGGGGGAAGGATGGGCCGGGGGGGGGGAGGATGGGTGAGAGCATGGAGGATGGGCGAGAGGGTGGAGGATGGGCGAGGGGGGAGAGGATGGGCGAGGGGGGAGAGGATGGGCGAGGGGGGGAGGATGGGCGAGAGGGTGGAGGATGGGCGAGGGGTGGAGGATGGGCGAGGGGGGGAGGATGGGCGAGGGGGGAGGATGGGCGAGAGGGGGGAGGATGGGCGTGGGGGGGAAGGATGGGCCAGGGGGGGAAGGATGGGTGAGAGCATGGAGAATGGGCGAGGGGGAAAGAATGGGCGAGGGGGGGAAAGGATGGGCGAGGGGGGGAAAGGATGGGTGAGGGGGGGAAAGGATGGGCGAGGGGGGAAAGAATGGGCGAGGGGGGGAAGGATGGGCGTGGGGGGGAAGGATGGGCGTGGGGAGAAGGATGGGCGAGGGGAGAAGGATGGGCGAGGGGGGGAAGGATGGGCGAGGGGGGGAAGGATGGGCGTGGGGGGAAGAAAGGGCGAGGGGAGAAGGATGGGCGAGGGGGGGAAGGATGGGCGAGGGGGGAAGGATGGGCGAGGGTGGAAGGATGGACGAGGGGGGAAGGATGGGCGAGAGGGTGGAGGATGGGTGAGAGGATGGGCATGGTGGCGAGGATGGGCAAGGGGGAGGATGACCAAGGGGAGGATGGGCAAGGGGAGGATGGGCAAGGGGGGGATGGGCAAGGGGGGGGAGGATGGCCGAGGGGGGGGAGGATGGGCTAGAGGCGAGGATGGGCGAGATGGGGGAGGATGGTCGAGATGGGGAGGGTGGGCGAGAGGGGGGAGGATGGGCGAGGGGGGGAGGATGAGCGAGAGGGGGGAGGATGAGCGAGAGGGGGGGAAGGATGAGCGAGAGGGGGGGAAGGATGAGCGAGAGGGGGGATGGGCGAGAGGGGGAGGATGGGCAAGGTGGGGGAGGATGGGCAAGGGGGGAGGATGGGCAAGGGGGGAGGATGGGCGAGGGGGAGGATGGGCGAGGGGGAGGATGGGCTAGGGGGAGGATGGGCGAGGGGGAAGGATATGCAGCGGGGAAGGATGGGCGAGGGTGTGAAGGATGGGCGAGGGGGTGAAGGATGGGCGAGGGGGTGAAGGATGGGCGAGGGGGTGAAGGATGGGCGAGGGGGTGAAGGATGGGCGAGTGGGTGAAGGATGGGCGAGGGGGAAGGATGGGCGAGGGGGAAGGATGGGCGAGGGGGGAAGGATGGGCGAGGGGGGAAGGATGGGCGAGGGGGGAAGGATGGGCGAGTGGGGGAAGGCTGGGCGAGGGGGGAAGGATGGGCGAGGGGGGGAAGGATGGGCGAGGGGGGAAAGAATGGGCGAGGGGGAAAGAATGGGCGAGGGGGAAGGATGGGCGAGGGGGGAAAGGATGGGCGAGGGGGGAAAAAATGGGCGAGGGGGGTTAGGATGGGCGAGGGGGGAAGGATGGGCGAGGGGGGAAGGATGGGCGAGAGCATAGACGATGGGCGAGAGGGTGGAGGATGGGCGAGAGGGTGGAGGATGGGCGAGAGGGTGGAGGATGGGCGAGAGGATGGGCATGGGGGTGAGGATGGGCAAGGGGGAGGATGGGCAAGGGGGAGGATGGGCAAGGGGGAGGATGGGCAAGGGGGAAGGATGGGCAAGGGGGGGGAAGGATGGGCGAGGGGGGGGAAGGATGGGCCAGGGGTGGAAGGATGGGTGAGAGCATGGAGGATGGGCGAGAGGGTGGAGGATGGGCGAGGGGGGAAAGGATGGGCGAGGGGGGAAAAAATGGGCGAGGGGGGTTAGGATGGGCGAGGGGGGAAGGATGGGCGAGGGGGGAAGGATGGGCGAGAGCATAGACGATGGGCGAGAGGGTGGAGGATGGGCGAGAGGGTGGAGGATGGGCGAGAGGGTGGAGGATGGGCGAGAGGATGGGCATGGGGGTGAGGATGGGCAAGGGGGAGGATGGGCAAGGGGGAGGATGGGCAAGGGGGAGGATGGGCAAGGGGGAAGGATGGGCAAGGGGGGGGAAGGATGGGCGAGGGGGGGGAAGGATGGGCCAGGGGTGGAAGGATGGGTGAGAGCATGGAGGATGGGCGAGAGGGTGGAGGATGGGCGAGAGGGTGGAGAGTGGGCGAGAGGGTGGAGGGTGGGCGAGGGGTGGAGGATGGGCGAGGGGGGGAGGATGGGCGAGGGGAGGAAGGATGGGCCAGGGGGGGAAGGATGGGTGAGAGCATGGAGAATGGGCGAGAGGGTGGAGGATGGGCGAGAGGGTGGAGGATGGGCGAGAGGGTGGAGGATGGGCGAGGGGGAGGATGGGCGAGGGGGAGGATGGGCGAGGTGGGGAGGATGGGCGAGGGGAGGAGGATAGGCGAGGGGGGGGAAGGATGGGCCGGGGGGGAAGGATGGGCCGGGGGGGGGAGGATGGGTGAGAGCATGGAGGATGGGTGAGAGGGTGGAGGATGGGCGAGGGGGGAGGATGGGCGAGGGGGGAGAGGATGGGCGAGGGGGGAGAGGATGGGCGAGGGGGGAGAGGATGGGCGAGGGGGGAGAGGTTGGGCGAGGGGGGAGAGGATGGGCGACGGGGGAGAGGATGGGTGAGGGGGGAGAGGATGGGCGAGAGGGTGGAGGATGGGCGAGAGGGTGGAGGATGGGCGAGAGGGTGGAGGATGGGCGAGGGGTGGAGGATGGGCGAGGGGGGGAGGATGGGCGAGGGGGGAGGATGGGCGAGAGGGGGGAGGATGGGCCAGGGGGGGAAGGATGGGCCAGGGGGGGAAGGATGGGCGAGAGGGGGAATGATGGGCGAGAGGGGGAGGATGGGCGAGGGGGGGAAGGCTGGGCGAGGGGGGAAGGATGGGCGAGGGGGGGAAGGATGGGCGAGGGGGAAGGATGAGCGAGGGGGGGAAAGGATGGGCGAGGGGGGAAAAAATGGGCGAGGGGGGAAAAAATGGGCGAGGGGGGTTAGGATGGGCGAGGGGGGAAGGATGGGTGTGGGGGGAAGGATGGGCGAGGGGGGAAGGATGGGCGAGGGGGGAAGGATGGGCGAGGGGGGAAGGATGGGCGAGGGGGGAAGGATGGGCGAGGGGGGAAGGATGGGCGAGAGCATGGACGATGGGCGAGAGGGTGGAGGATGGGCGAGAGGATGGGCATGGGGGTGAGGATGGGCAAGGGGGAGGATGGGCAAGGGGGAAGGATGGGCAAGGGGGGGGAAGGATGGGCGAGGGGGGGGAAGGATGGGCCAGGGGTGGAAGGATGGGCGAGAGGGGGAATGATGGGCGAGAGGGGGAGGATGGGCGAGGGGGGAGGATGGGCGAGAGGGGGAGGATGGGCGAGGGGGGGAAGGATGGGCCAGGGGGGGAAGGATGGGCGAGGGGGAGGATGGGCGAGGGGGAGGATGGGCGAGGGGGGGGAGGATGGGCGAGGGGGGGGGGGGGAGGATGGGCGAGGTGGGAACGATGGGCGTGGGCGACAGGGGGAATGGGCGTACGTGCTATGTGGGCGAGGGGGGATAAGCATGATGGGGGATGGGCGGGCAGCACGATGGCGCAGTGGGTTAGCCCTGCTGCCTCACGGCGCCGAGGTCCCAGGTTCGATCCCGGCTCTGGGTCACTGTCCGTGTGGAGTTTGCACATTCTCCCCGTGTTTGCGGGGGTTTCGCCCCCACAACCCAAAGATGTGCCGGGTAGGTGGATTTCCACGCTAAATTACCCCTTAATTGGAAAAAAATAATTGTGTACACTAAATTTATGTTTAAAAAGAGGGGAGCATGTGGGAGAATGATACATTTCCCCAAAACAGTTATCTGACATTGAAATAGCTGCAGGCGGAAATTCTAGTTGCGTCTCCCAACATCTCTGCAATCAGGCAGGACAGGACAGGGTTTATATGTGTTCAAGGACAGCGAGAAAGTCCACCCAACAACTTAGAAAGAGTGAAAGGGAAAGAATAAAGACAGAGAGATAAATGGACAGCATGAAACAAACCCAGAAACAAAGAGGGAGAAAGGGGAAGGAGAGGAAAAAAGCAACAGAGAGAGTGAGAAGGAAAGAGAGAGGGGAGGATGGGAGAGAGAGGGTGATGGGGAGAGAGAGAGAGATTGATGGGGGGGAGAGAGAGAGAGAGAGAAGGTGATGGGAGAGAGAGAGAGAGAGAGGGAGAGGGTGATGGGAGAGAGGGGGAGTGATGGGAGAGAGAGAGGGTGATGGGAGAGCGGGGGAGTGATGGGAGAGAGAGAGGGTGATGGGAGAGAGAGAGGGTGATGGGAGAGAGATAGGGTGCTGGGAGAGAGAGAGAGGGTGATGGAAGAAAGAGAGGGTGATGGGAGAGAGAGAGGGTGATGGGAGAGGGAGAGGGTGATGGGAGAGAGAGAGGGTGATGGAGGGTGATGGGAGAGAGAGAGAGGGTGATGGGAGAGAGAGAGGGTGATGGGAGAGAGAGAGGGTGATGGGCGAGAGAGAGAGGGTGATGGGAGAGAGAGAGAGGGTGATGGAAGAGAGAGAGGGTGATGGGAGAGAGAGAGGGTGATGGGAGAGGGAGAGGGTGATGGGAGAGAGAGAGGGTGATGGGAGAGAGAGAGAGGGTGATGGGAGAGAGAGAGGGTGATGGGCGAGAGAGAGGGTGATGGGCGAGAGAGAGGGTGATGGGCGAGAGAGAGGGTGATGGGCGAGAGAGAGGGTGATGGGAGAGAGAGAGGGTGATGGGAGAGAGGGGGTGATGGGAGAGAGAGGGTGCTGGGAGAGAGAGAGAGGGTGATGGAAGAGAGAGAGGGTGATGGGAGGGAGGGAGAGGGTGATGGGAGAGAGAGAGGGTGATGGGAGACAGAGAGAGGGTGATGGGAGAGAGAGAGGGTGATGGGAGAGAGAGAGAGGGTGATGGAAGAGAGAGAGGGTGGTGGGAGAGGGAGAGGGTGATGGGAGAGGGAGAGGGTGATGGAAGAGAGAGAGGGTGGTGGGAGAGGGAGAGGGTGATGGGAGAGAGGGGGGGTGATGGGAGAGAGAGAGGGTGATGGGAGAGAGAGAGGGTGATGGGAGAGAGAGAGGGTGATGGGAGAGAGGGGGAGTGGTGGGAGAGAGGAGAGAGGGTGATGGAAGAGAGAGAGGGTGATGGGAGGGAGGGAGAGGGTGATGGGAGAGAGAGAGGGTGATGGGAGAGAGAGAGAGAGGGTGATGGGAGAGAGAGAGGGTGATGGGAGAGAGGGGGAGTGATGGGAGAGAGAGAGAGAGGGTGATGGAAGAGAGAGAGGGTGATGGGAGGGAGGGAGAGGGTGATGGGAGAGAGAGAGGGTGATGGGGGAGAGGGAGAGGGTGATGGAAGAGAGAGAGGGTGATGGAAGAGAGACAGGGTGATGGGAGGGAGGGAGAGGGTGATGGGAGAGAGAGAGAGTGATGGGGAGAGAGAGGGTGATGGAAGAGAGACAGGGTGATGGGAGGGAGGGAGAGGGTGATGGGAGAGAGAGAGAGTGATGGGAGAGAGAGAGGGTGATGGGAGAGAGAGAGGGTGATGGGCGAGAGAGAGGGTGATGGGGGAGAGAGAGGGTGATGGAAGAGAGAGAGGGTGATGGAAGAGAGAGAGGGTGATGGAAGAGAGACAGGGTGATGGAAGAGAGACAGGGTGGTGGGAGGGAGGGAGAGGGTGATGGGAGAGAGAGAGAGTGATGGGGGAGAGAGAGGGTGATGGAAGAGAGACAGGGTGATGGGAGGGAGGGAGAGGGTGATGGGAGAGAGAGAGAGTGATGGGGGAGAGAGAGGGTGATGGAAGAGAGACAGGGTGATGGGAGGGAGGGAGAGGGTGATGGGAGAGAGAGAGAGTGATGGGGGAGAGAGAGGGTGATGGAAGAGAGAGAGGGTGATGGAAGAGAGAGAGGGTGATGGAAGAGAGAGAGGGTGATGGGAGAGAGAGGGGGTGATGGGAGACACAGAGAGAGAGAGGGTGATGGGAGAGAGAGCGATGGGAGAGAGAGGGTGATGGGAGAGAGGGTGATGGGAGAGAGAGAGGGTGATGGGAGAGAGTGTGATGGGAGAGAGGGATAGTGATGGGAGAGAGAGATACAGAGAGAGAGGGAATTGGGAGAGAGAGTGATGGGAGAGGGTGATGGGAGAGAGAGAGAGGGTGATGGGAGACAGAGAGAGAGAGAGGGTGATGGGAGAGAGTGTGATGGGAGAGAGGGATAGTGATGGGAGAGAGAGATACAGAGAGAGAGGGAATTGGGAGAGAGAGTGATGGGAGAGGGAGAGGGTGATGGGAGAGAGAGGGTGATGGGCGAGAGAGAGAGGGTGATGGGAGAGAGAGACAGACAGAGAGAGAGGTTGATGGGAGAGAGAGAGAGTGATGAGAGAGAGAGCGGGTGATGGGAGAGAGAGAGGGGCTGGGCAGAGAGAGAGAGAGAGGGTGGAGGGAGAGGGTGGAGGGAGAGGGTGGAGAGAGAGGGTGGAGGGAGAGGGTGGAGGGAGAGGGTGGAGGGAGAGGGTGGAGGGGAGAGGGTGTTGGGAGAGAGAGAGACAGAGAGAGATAGAGGGTGATGGGAGAGAGAGAGGGTGATGGGAGAGAGAGAGAGGGTGATGGGAGAGAGAGAGAGTGATGGGAGAGAGAGAGAGTGATGGGAGAGAGAGAGGGTGATGGGAGAGAGGGAGAGTGATGGGAGAGAGAGAGACAGAGAGAGGGTGATGGGAGAGAGAGTGACGGGAGAGCGAGAGGGTGATGGGAGAGAGAGGGTGATGGGCGAGAGAGAGAGAGAGGGTGATGGGAGAGGGAGAGACAGAGAGAGAGGGTGGAGGGAGAGGGTGGAGAGAGAGGGTGGAGGGAGAGGGTGGAGGGAGAGGGTGATGGGAGAGAGAGAGAGAGGGTGATGGGAGAGAGAGAGGGTGATGGGAGAGAGAGAGGGTGATGGGAGAGGGAGAGGGTGATGGGAGAGAGAGAGGTGATGGGAGAGAGGGTGATGGGAGAGAGAGAGGGTGGTGAGAGAGGGAGAGGGTGATGGGCGAGAGAGAGGGTGATGGGCGAGAGAGAGGGTGATGGGCGAGAGAGAGGGTGATGGGCGAGAGAGAGGGCGATGGGCGAGAGAGAGGGTGATGGGCGAGAGAGAGGGCGATGGGCGAGAGAGAGGGTGATGGGCGAGAGAGAGGGTGATGGGCGAGAGAGAGGGTGATGGGCGAGAGAGAGGGTGATGGGCGAGAGAGAGGGTGATGGTCGAGAGAGAGGGTGATGGGCGAGAGAGAGGGTGATGGGCGAGAGAGAGGGTGATGGGCGAGAGAGAGGGTGATGGGCGAGAGAGAGGGTGATGGGCGAGAGAGAGGGTGATGGGCGAGAGAGAGGGTGATGGGCGAGAGAGAGGGTGATGGGAGAGAGAGAGGGTGATGGGAGAGAGAGAGGGTGATGGGAGAGAGAGGGTGATGGGAGAGAGAGGGTGATGGGAGAGAGAGAGGGTGATGGGAGAGAGAGAGAGGGTGATGGGGGAGAGGGTGTTGGGAGAGAGAGAGGGTGATGGGAGAGAGAGAGGGTGATGGGAGAGAGAGAGAGGGTGATGGGGGAGAGAGAGGGTGTTGGGAGAGAGAGAGGGTGATGGGAGAGAGAGAGGGTGATGGGAGAGAGAGAGGGTGATGGGCGAGAGAGAGGGTGATGGGCGAGAGAGAGGGTGATGGGCGAGAGAGAGGGTGATGGGCGAGAGAGAGGGTGATGGGCAAGAGAGAGGGTGATGGGCGAGAGAGAGGGTGATGGGAGAGAGAGAGGGTGATGGGAGAGAGAGAGGGTGATGGGGGAGAGAGAGGGTGATGGGAGAGAGAGGGTGATGGGAGAGAGAGGGTGATGGGAGAGAGAGGGTGATGGGAGAGAGAGGGTGATGGGAGAGAGAGAGGGTGATGGGAGAGAGAGAGAGGGTGATGGGAGAGAGAGGGTGTTGGGAGAGAGTGAGGGTGATGGGAGAGAGAGAGGGTGATGGGAGAGAGAGAGAGAGGGTGATGGGGGAGAGAGAGGGTGTTGGTAGAGAGAGAGGGTGATGGGAGAGAGAGAAGGTGATGGGAGAGAGAGAGGGTGATGGGAGAGAGAGAGGGTGATGGGAGATAGAGAGAGGGTGATGGGAGAGAGAGAGAATGATGGGAGAGGGTGATGGGAGAGAGAGAGAGGGTGCTGGGCAGAGAGAGGTTGATGGGAGAGGGAGAGGATGATGGGAGAGAGGGTGATGGGAGAGAGAGAGGGTGAAGGGAGAGAGAGAGGGTGATGGGAGAGAGAGAGGGTGTTGGGAGAGAGAGAGACAGAGAGAGAGAGAGAGTGATGGGAGAGGGAGAGGGTGATGATAGAGAGAGAGAGGGAGAGAGAGAGACAGAGAGAGAGAGAGTGATGGGAGAGAGAGGGTGATGAGAGAGAGAGAGAGAGAGAGAGAGGGTAATGGGAGAGAGAGAGGGGCTGGGCAGACAGAGAGAGAGGGGGTGATAGGAGAGAGAGAATGATGGGAGAGAGAGAGGGTGATGGGAGAGGGTGATGGGAGAGAGAGAGAGGGTGCTGAGAAGAGAGAGGTTGATGGGAGAGGTTGATGGGAGACGGTGATGGGAGAGGGTGATGAGAGAGAGAGAGAGGGTGATGGGAGAGAGAGAGAGAGAGTGATGGGAGAGAGAAAGGGTGATGGGAGAGAGACAGAGAGAGGGTGATGGGAAAGAGAGAGGGTGATGAGAGAGAGAGTGATGGGAGAGAGAGAGTGATGGGAGAGAGAGAGGGTGATGGGAGAGAGCGAGAGGGTGATGGGAGAGAGAGGGTGATGGGAGCGAGAGAGGGTGATGGGAGACAGAGAGAGAGAGAGGGTGATGGGAGAGTGATGGGAGAGAGAGAGGGTGATGGGAGAGAGAGTGATGGGAGAGAGAGAGGGTGTTGAGAGAGAGAGAGACAGAGAGAGAGGGTAATGGGAGAGAGAGAGGGTGATGGGAGAGAGAGAGTGATGGGAGAGCGAGAGGGTGATGGGAGAGAGAGAGTGATGGGAGAGAGAGAGAGAGAGAGGGTGATGGGAGAGAGGGAGACAGAGAGAGAGAGGGTGATGGGAGAGAGAGAGAGAGTGATGGGAGAGAGAGAGGGTGATGAGAGAGAGAGAGGGTGATGGGAGAGAGAGAGGGTGATGGGAGAGAGAGAGGGGCTGGGCAGAGAGAGAGAGAGGGTGATGGGAGAGGGAGAGGGTGATGGGAGAGGGTGATGGGAGAGAGAGAGGGTGATGGGAGAGAGGGTGATGGGAGAGAGAGAGGGTGGTGAGAGAGAGAGAGACAGAGAGAGATAGAGGATGATGGGAGAGAGAGAGGGTGATGGGAGAGAGAGACGGTGATGGGGGAGAGAGAGGGTGTTGGGAGAGAGAGAGACAGAGAGAGATAGAGGGTGATGGGAGAGAGAGAGGGTGATGGGAGAGAGAGAGAGGGTGATGGGAGAGAGAGAGAGTGATGGGAGAGAGAGAGGGTGATGGGAGAGAGAGAGGGTGACGGGAGAGAGAGAGGGTGATGGGAGAGAGAGAGGGTGATGGGCGAGAGAGAGGGTGATGGGCGAGAGAGAGGGTGATGGGCGAGAGAGAGGGTGATGGGCGAGAGAGAGGGTGATGGGCGAGAGAGAGGGTGATGGGCGAGAGAGAGGGTGATGGGCGAGAGAGAGGGTGATGGGCGAGAGAGAGGGTGATGGGCGAGAGAGAGGGTGATGGGAGAGAGAGAGAGGGTGATGGGAGAGAGAGAGGGTGATGGGAGAGAGAGAGGGTGATGGGAGAGAGAGAGGGTGATGGGAGAGAGAGAGGGTGATGGGAGAGAGAGAGGGTGATGGGAGAGAGAGAGGGTGATGGGAGAGAGAGGGTGATGAGAGAGAGAGAGGGTGATGGGAGAGAGAGAGGGTGATGGGAGAGAGAGAGGGTGATGGGAGAGAGAGAGGGTGTTGGGAGAGGGAGAGACAGAGAGAGAGAGAGTGATGGGAGAGAGAGAGAGAGAGAGAGAGAGTGATGGGAGAGAGAGAGGGTGAAGGGAGAGAGAGAGGGTGAAGGGAGAGAGAGAGGGTGAAGGGAGAGAGAGAGAGTGATGGGAGAGAGAGAGAGTGATGGGAGAGAGAGAGGGTGATGGGAGAGAGAGAGGGTGATGGGAGAGATAGGGTGATGGGAGAGAGAGAGGGTGATGAAAGAGAGAGAGGGTGATGGGAGAGAGAGAGGGGCTGGGCAGAGAGAGAGATGGGAGAGAGAGAGGGGGTGATAGGAGAGAGAGAGAGAGAAAGGGATGGGAGAGAGAGAATGATGGGAGAGAGAGAGGGTGATGGGAGAGGGTGATGGGAGAGGGAGAGAGGGTGCAGGGCAGAGAGAGGTTGGTGGGAGAGGGAGAGGGTGATGGGAGAGGGTGATGTGAGAGAGAGAGGGTGATGGGAGAGAGTGAGAGAGGGTGCTGGGCAGAGAGAGGTTGATGGGAGAGGGAGAGGGTGATGGGAGAGGGAGAGGGTGATGGGAGAGGGAGAGGGTGATGGGAGAGGGTGATGGGTGGTGGGAGAGAGAGAGGGTGGTGAGAGAGAGAGAGAGGGTGGTGGGAGAGGGAGCGGGCGATGGGAGAGAGAGAGGGTGAAGGGAGAGAGAGAGGGTGATGGGAGAGAGAGAGGGTGTTGGGAGAGAGAGAGACAGAGACAGAGACAGAGAGAGAGAGAGGGTGATGGGAGAGAGAGGGGGTGATGGGGGAGAGAGAGAGAGAGAGAGTGATTAGAGAGAGAGTGGGTGCTGGGAGATAGAGCGAGAGGGAGATTGAAGAGAGAGAGAGAGAGGGTGATGGGCGAGAGAGAGAGGGTGATAGGAGAGAGAGAGGGTGATGGGAGAGAGAGAGGGTGGTGGGAGAGGGAGCGGGCTATGGGAGAGAGAGAGGGTGAAGGGAGAGAGAGAGGGTGAAGGGAGAGAGAGAGAGAGGGGCTGGGCAGAGAGAGAGGGTGATGAGAGAGAGAGGGTGATGGGAGAGGGAGAGGGTGATGGGAGAGGGAGAGGGTGGTGGGAGAGGGAGAGGGTGGTGGGAGAGGGAGCGGGCGATGGGAGAGAGAGAGGGTGAAGGGAGAGAGAGAGGGTGAAGGGAGAGAGAGAGGATGATGGGAGAGAGAGAGAGAGAGAGGGGCTGGGCAGAGAGAGAGGGTGATGAGAGAGAGAGGGTGATGGGAGAGGGAGAGGGTGATGGGAGAGGGGGAGGGTGATGGGAGAGGGAGAGGGTGATGGGAGAGGGAGAGGGTGATGGGAGAGGGAGAGGGTGATGGGAGAGGGAGAGGGTGATGGGAGAGGGAGAGGGTGATGGGAGAGGGAGAGGGTGTTGGGAGAGGGAGAGGGTGTTGGGAGAGGGAGAGGGTGTTGGGAGAGGGAGAGGGTGTTGGGAGAGAGAGAGGGTGTTGGGAGAGAGAGAGGGTGTTGGGAGAGAGAGAGAGACAGACAGAGAGAGAGAGAGAGTGTGATGGGAGAGGGAGAGGGTGATGGGAGAGAGAGAGGGAGAGAGAGAGACAGAGAGAGAGAGTGATGGGAGAGAGAGGGTGATGAGAGAGAGAGAGAGAGAGGGTGATGGGAGAGAGAGAGGGGCTGGGCAGACAGAGAGAGGGGGTGATAGGAGAGAGAGAGAGAGAGAGAAAGTGATGGGAGAGAGAGAATGATGGGAGAGAGAGAGGGTGATGGGAGAGGGTGATGGGAGAGAGAGAGAGGGTGCTGGGAAGAGAGAGGTTGATGGGAGAGGTTGATGGGAGACGGTGATGGGAGAGGGTGATGGGAGAGAGAGAGAGAGAGTGATGGGAGAGAGAAAGGGTGATGGGAGAGAGACAGAGAGAGAGGGTGATGGGAGAGTGATGGGAGAGAGAGAGGGTGATTGGAGAGAGAGTGATGGGAGAGAGAGAGGGTGTTGAGAGAGAGAGAGACAGAGAGAGAGGGTAATGGGAGAGAGAGAGGGTGATGAGAGAGAGAGTGATGGGAGAGAGAGAGTGATGGGAGAGAGAGAGGGTGATGGGAGAGAGCGAGAGGGTGATGGGAGAGAGAGGGTGATGGGATCGAGAGAGGGTGATGGGAGACAGAGAGAGAGAGAGGGTGATGGGAGAGTGATGGGAGAGAGAGAGGGTGATGGGAGAGAGAGTGATGGGAGAGAGAGAGGGTGTTGAGAGAGAGAGAGACAGAGAGAGAGGGTAATGGGAGAGAGAGAGGGTGATGGAAGAGAGAGAGTGATGGGAGAGCGAGAGGGTGATGAGAGAGAGAGAGGGTGATGGGAGAGAGAGAGTGAGGGTGATGGGAGAGGGAGAGGGTGATGGGAGAGGGTGATGGGAGAGAGAGAGGGTGATGGGAGAGAGGGTGATGGGAGGGAGAGAGGGTGATGGGAGAGAGAGAGGGTGGTGAGAGAGAGAGAGACAGAGAGAGATAGAGGGTGATGGGAGAGAGAGAGGGTGATGGGAGAGAGAGACGGTGATGGGGGAGAGAGAGGGTGTTGGGAGAGAGAGAGACAGAGAGAGATAGAGGGTGATGGGAGAGAGAGAGTGATGGGAGAGAGAGAGAGGGTGATGGGAGAGAGAGAGTGATGGGAGAGAGAGAGGGTGATGGGAGAGAGAGAGACAGAAAGAGATAGAGGGTGATGGGAGAGAGAGAGGGTGATGGGAGAGAGAGAGGGTGATGGGAGAGAGAGAGGGTGATGGGAGAGAGAGAGGGTGATGGGAGAGAGAGAGGGTGATGGGAGAGAGAGAGGGTGATGGGAGAGAGAGAGGGTGATGGGAGAGAGAGAGGGTGATGGGCGAGAGAGAGGGTGATGGGCGAGAGAGAGGGTGATGGGCGAGAGAGAGGGTGATGGGCGAGAGAGAGGGTGATGGGCGAGAGAGAGGGTGATGGGCGAGAGAGAGGGTGATGGGCGAGAGAGAGGGTGATGGGCGAGAGAGAGGGTGATGGGCGAGAGAGAGGGTGATGGGCGAGAGAGAGGGTGATGGGAGAGAGAGAGGGTGATGGGAGAGAGAGAGGGTGATGGGAGAGAGAGAGGGTGATGGGAGAGAGAGAGGGTGATGGGAGAGAGAGAGGGTGATGGGAGAGAGAGAGGGTGATGGGAGAGAGAGAGGGTGATGGGAGAGAGAGAGGGTGATGGGAGAGAGAGAGGAGGGTGATGGGAGAGAGAGAGGGTGATGGGAGAGAGAGAGGGTGATGGGAGAGAGAGAGGGTGATGGGCGAGAGAGAGGGTGATGGGCGAGAGAGAGGGTGATGGGCGAGAGAGAGGGTGATGGGCGAGAGAGAGGGTGATGGGCGAGAGAGAGGGTGATGGGCGAGAGAGAGGGTGATGGGCGAGAGAGAGGGTGATGGGAGAGAGAGAGGGTGATGGGAGAGAGAGGGTGATGGGAGAGAGAGGGTGATGGAAGAGAAAGAGAGAGAGAGAGAGAGGGTGATGGGAGAGAGGGAGAAAGAGAGAGAGAGGGTGATGGAGAGAGAGAGAGAGAGAGAGTGATGGGAGAGAGAGAGGGTGATGAGAGAGAGAGAGGGTGATGGGAGAGAGAGAGGGGCTGGGCAGAGAGAGAGAGAGGGTGATGGGAGAGGGAGAGGGTGATGGGAGAGGGTGATGGGAGAGAGAGAGAGTGATGGGAGAGAGGGTGATGGGAGAGAGAGAGAGGGTGGTGAGAGAGAGAGAGACAGAGAGAGATAGAGGGTGTTGGGAGAGGGAGAGGGTGATGGGAGAGGGAGAGGGTGATGGGAGAGGGTGATGGGAGAGGGAGAGGGTGATGGGAGAGAGAGAGGGTGATGGGAGAGAGAGAGAGGGTGATGGGAGAGAGAGAGGGTGATGGGAGAGAGAGAGGGTGATGGGAGAGAGAGAGGGTGATGGGAGAGAGAGAGGGTGATGGGAGAGAGAGGGTGATGGGAGAGAGAGGGTGATGGGAGAGAAAGAGAGAGAGAGAGAGAGGGTGATGGGAGAGAGGGAGAAAGAGAGAGAGAGGGTGATGGGAGAGAGAGAGAGAGAGTGATGGGAGAGAGAGGGGGTGATGAGAGAGAGAGAGGGTGATGGGAGAGAGAGAGGGGCTGGGCAGAGAGAGAGAGAGGGTGATGGGAGAGGGAGAGGGTGATGGGAGAGGGTGATGGGAGAGAGAGAGAGTGATGGGAGAGAGGGTGATGGGAGAGAGAGAGAGGGTGGTGAGAGAGAGAGAGACAGAGAGAGATAGAGGGTGATGGGAGCGGGAGAGGGTGATGGGAGAGGGAGAGGGTGATGTGAGCGGGAGAGGGTGATGGGAGAGGGAGAGGGTGATGGGAGAGGGAGAGGGTGATGGGAGAGGGAGAGGGTGATGGGAGAGGGAGAGGGTGATGGGAGAGAGAGAGGGTGATGGGAGAGGGAGAGGGTGATGGGAGAGGGAGAGGGTGATGGGAGAGGGAGAGGGTGTTGGGAGAGGGAGAGGGTGTTGGGAGAGGGAGAGGGTGTTGGGAGAGGGAGAGGGTGTTGGGAGAGAGAGAGGGTGTTGGGAGAGAGAGAGGGTGTTGGGAGAGAGAGAGGGTGTTGGGAGAGAGAGAGGGTGTTGGGAGAGAGAGAGAGACAGACAGAGAGAGAGAGAGTGTGATGGGAGAGGGAGAGGGTGATGGGAGAGAGAGAGGGAGAGAGAGAGACAGAGAGAGAGAGTGATGGGAGAGAGAGGGTGATGAGAGAGAGAGAGAGAGAGGGTGATGGGAGAGAGAGAGGGGCTGGGCAGACAGAGAGAGGGGGTGATAGGAGAGAGAGAGAGAGAGAGAAAGTGATGGGAGAGAGAGAATGATGGGAGAGAGAGAGGGTGATGGGAGAGGGTGTTGGGAGAGAGAGAGAGGGTGCTGGGAAGAGAGAGGTTGATGGGAGAGGTTGATGGGAGACGGTGATGGGAGAGGGTGATGAGAGAGAGAGGGTGATGGGAGAGAGAGAGAGAGAGTGATGGGAGAGAGAAAGGGTGATGGGAGACAGACAGAGAGAGAGGGTGATGGGAGAGTGATGGGAGAGAGAGAGGGTGATTGGAGAGAGAGAGACAGAGAGAGAGGGTAATGGGAGAGAGAGAGGGTGATGAGAGAGAGAGTGATGGGAGAGAGAGAGTGATGGGAGAGAGAGAGGGTGATGGGAGAGAGCGAGAGGGTGATGGGAGAGAGAGGGTGATGGGATCGAGAGAGGGTGATGGGAGACAGAGAGAGAGAGAGGGTGATGGGAGAGTGATGGGAGAGAGGGTGATGGGAGAGAGAGTGATGGGAGAGAGAGAGGGTGTTGAGAGAGAGAGACAGAGAGAGAGGGTAATGGGAGAGAGAGAGGGTGATGGGAGAGAGAGAGTGATGGGAGAGCGAGAGGGTGATGAGAGAGAGAGAGGGTGATGGGAGAGAGAGAGTGAGGGTGATGGGAGAGGGAGAGGGTGATGGGAGAGGGTGATGGGAGAGAGAGACGGTGATGGGGGAGAGAGAGGGTGTTGGGAGAGAGAGAGACAGAGAGAGATAGAGGGTGATGGGAGAGAGAGAGTGATGGAAGAGAGAGAGAGGGTGATGGGAGAGAGAGAGTGATGGGAGAGAGAGAGGGTGATGGGAGAGAGAGAGACAGAGAGAGAGAGAGGGTGATGGGAGAGAGAGAGGGTGATGGGAGAGAGAGAGGGTGATGGGCGAGAGAGAGGGTGATGGGCGAGAGAGAGGGTGATGGGCGAGAGAGAGGGTGGTGGGCGAGAGAGAGGGTGATGGGCGAGAGAGAGGGTGATGGGCGAGAGAGAGGGTGATGGGCGAGAGAGAGGGTGATGGGCGAGAGAGAGGGTGATGGGCGAGAGAGAGGGTGATGGGCGAGAGAGAGGGTGATGGGCGAGAGAGAGGGTGATGGGCGAGAGAGAGGGTGATGGGCGAGAGAGAGGGTGATGGGAGAGAGAGAGGGTGATGGGAGAGAGAGAGGGTGATGGGAGAGAGAGAGGGTGATGGGAGAGAGAGAGGGTGATGGGAGAGAGAGAGGGTGATGGGAGAGAGAGAGGGTGATGGGAGAGAGAGAGAGGGTGATGGGAGAGAGAGAGGGTGATGGGAGAGAGAGAGGGTGATGGGAGAGAGAGAGGGTGATGGGAGAGAGAGAGGGTGATGGGAGAGAGAGGGTGAAGAGAGAGAGAGGGTGATGGGAGAGAAAGAGAGAGAGAGAGAGAGGGTGATGGGAGAGAGGGAGAAAGAGAGAGAGAGGGTGATGGGAGAGAGAGAGAGAGAGTGATGGGAGAGAGAGAGGGTGATGAGAGAGAGAGAGGGTGATGGGAGAGAGAGAGGGGCTGGGCAGAGAGAGAGAGAGGGTGATGGGAGAGGGAGAGGGTGATGGGAGAGGGTGATGGGAGAGAGAGAGAGTGATGGGAGAGAGGGTGATGGGAGAGAGAGAGAGGGTGGTGAGAGAGAGAGAGACAGAGAGAGATAGAGGGTGATGGGAGAGAGAGAGGGTGATGGGAGAGAGAGACGGTGATGGGGGAGAGAGAGGGTGTTGGGAGAGAGAGAGACAGAGAGAGATAGAGGGTGATGGGAGAGAGAGAGGGTGATGGGAGAGAGAGAGAGGGTGATGGGAGAGAGAGAGAGTGATGGGAGAGAGAGAGGGTGATGGGAGAGAGAGAGACAGAGAGAGATAGAGGGTGATGGGAGAGAGAGAGGGTGATGGGAGAGAGAGAGGGTGATGGGAGAGAGAGAGGGTGATGGGAGAGAGAGAGGGTGATGGGCGAGAGAGAGGGTGATGGGCGAGAGAGAGGGTGATGGGCGAGAGAGAGGGTGATGGGCGAGAGAGAGGGTGATGGGCGAGAGAGAGGGTGATGGGCGAGAGAGAGGGTGATGGGCGAGAGAGAGGGTGATGGGCGAGAGAGAGTGTGATGGGAGAGAGAGAGTGTGATGGGAGAGAGAGAGGGTGACGGGAGAGAGAGAGGGTGATGGGAGAGAGAGAGGGTGATGGGAGAGAGAGAGGGTGATGGGAGAGAGAGAGGGTGATGCGAGAGAGAGAGGGTGATGGGAGAGAGAGAGGGTGATGGGAGAGAGAGAGGGTGATGGGAGAGAGAGAGGGTGATGGGAGAGAGAGAGGGTGATGGGAGAGAGAGAGGGTGATGGGAGAGAGAGAGGGTGATGGGAGAGAGGGTGATGGGAGAGAGAGGGTGATGAGAGAGAGAGAGGGTGATGGGAGAGAGAGAGGGTGATGGGAGAGAGAGAGGGTGATGGGAGAGAGAGAGGGTGTTGGGAGAGGGAGAGACAGAGAGAGAGAGAGTGATGGGAGAGAGAGAGAGAGATTGATGGGAGAGAGAGAGGGTGAAGGGAGAGAGAGAGGGTGAAGGGAGAGAGAGAGGGTGATGGGAGAGAGAGAGGGTGATGGAAGAGAGAGTGATGGGAGAGCGAGAGGGTGATGAGAGAGAGAGAGGGTGATGGGAGAGAGAGAGTGAGGGTGATGGGAGAGGGAGAGGGTGATGGGAGAGGGTGATGGGAGAGAGAGACGGTGATGGGGGAGAGAGAGGGTGTTGGGAGAGAGAGAGACAGAGAGAGATAGAGGGTGATGGGAGAGAGAGAGTGATGGAAGAGAGAGAGAGGGTGATGGGAGAGAGAGAGTGATGGGAGAGAGAGAGGGTGATGGGAGAGAGAGAGACAGAGAGAGAGAGAGGGTGATGGGAGAGAGAGAGGGTGATGGGAGAGAGAGAGGGTGATGGGAGAGAGAGAGGGTGATGGGAGAGAGAGAGGGTGATGGGAGAGAGAGAGGGTGATGGGCGAGAGAGAGGGTGATGGGCGAGAGAGAGGGTGATGGGCGAGAGAGAGGGTGATGGGCGAGAGAGAGGGTGATGGGCGAGAGAGAGGGTGATGGGCGAGAGAGAGGGTGATGGGCGAGAGAGAGGGTGATGGGCGAGAGAGAGGGTGATGGGCGAGAGAGAGGGTGATGGGCGAGAGAGAGGGTGATGGGAGAGAGAGAGGGTGATGGGAGAGAGAGAGGGTGATGGGAGAGAGAGAGGGTGATGGGAGAGAGAGAGGGTGATGGGAGAGAGAGAGGGTGATGGGAGAGAGAGAGGGTGATGGGAGAGAGAGAGGGTGATGGGAGAGAGAGAGAGGGTGATGGGAGAGAGAGAGGGTGATGGGAGAGAGAGAGGGTGATGGGAGAGAGAGAGGGTGATGGGAGAGAGAGAGGGTGATGGGAGAGATAGAGGGTGATGGGAGAGAGAGGGTGATGGGAGAGAGAGGGTGATGGGAGAGAAAGAGAGAGAGAGAGAGAGGGTGATGGGAGAGAGGGAGAAAGAGAGAGAGAGGGTGATGGGAGAGAGAGAGAGAGAGTGATGGGAGAGAGAGAGGGTGATGAGAGAGAGAGAGGGTGATGGGAGAGAGAGAGGGGCTGGGCAGAGAGAGAGAGAGGGTGATGGGAGAGGGAGAGGGTGATGGGAGAGGGTGATGGGAGAGAGAGAGAGTGATGGGAGAGAGGGTGATGGGAGAGAGAGAGAGGGTGGTGAGAGAGAGAGAGACAGAGAGAGATAGAGGGTGATGGGAGAGAGAGAGGGTGATGGGAGAGAGAGACGGTGATGGGGGAGAGAGAGGGTGTTGGGAGAGAGAGAGACAGAGAGAGATAGAGGGTGATGGGAGAGAGAGAGGGTGATGGGAGAGAGAGAGAGGGTGATGGGAGAGAGAGAGAGTGATGGGAGAGAGAGAGGGTGATGGGAGAGAGAGAGACAGAGAGAGATAGAGGGTGATGGGAGAGAGAGAGGGTGATGGGAGAGAGAGAGGGTGATGGGAGAGAGAGAGGGTGATGGGAGAGAGAGAGGGTGATGGGCGAGAGAGAGGGTGATGGGCGAGAGAGAGGGTGATGGGCGAGAGAGAGGGTGATGGGCGAGAGAGAGGGTGATGGGCGAGAGAGAGGGTGATGGGCGAGAGAGAGGGTGATGGGCGAGAGAGAGTGTGATGGGAGAGAGAGAGGGTGATGGGAGAGAGAGAGGGTGATGGGAGAGAGAGATGGTGATGGGAGAGAGAGAGGGTGATGGGAGAGAGAGAGGGTGATGCGAGAGAGAGAGGGTGATGGGAGAGAGAGAGGGTGATGGGAGAGAGAGAGGGTGATGGGAGAGAGAGAGGGTGATGGGAGAGAGAGAGGGTGATGGGAGAGAGAGAGGGTGATGGGAGAGAGAGAGGGTGATGGGAGAGAGGGTGATGGGAGAGAGAGGGTGATGAGAGAGAGAGAGGGTGATGGGAGAGAGAGAGGGTGATGGGAGAGAGAGAGGGTGATGGGAGAGAGAGAGGGTGTTGGGAGAGGGAGAGACAGAGAGAGAGAGAGTGATGGGAGAGAGAGAGAGAGATTGATGGGAGAGAGAGAGGGTGAAGGGAGAGAGAGAGGGTGAAGGGAGAGAGACAGGGTGAAGGGAGAGAGAGAGAGTGATGGGAGAGAGAGAGAGTGATGGGAGAGAGAGAGAGTGATGGGAGAGAGAGAGGGTGATGGGAGAGAGAGAGGGTGATGGGAGAGAGAGAGGGTGATGGGAGAGAGAGAGGGTGATGGGAGAGAGAGAGAGGGTGATGGGAGAGAGAGAGGGTGATGGGAGAGAGAGAGGGTGATGGGAGAGAGAGAGGGTGATGGGAGAGAGAGGGTGAAGAGAGAGAGAGGGTGATGGGAGAGAAAGAGAGAGAGAGAGAGAGGGTGATGGGAGAGAGGGAGAAATAGAGAGAGAGGGTGATGGGAGAGAGAGAGAGAGAGTGATGGGAGAGAGAGAGGGTGATGAGAGAGAGAGAGGGTGATGGGAGAGAGAGAGGGGCTGGGCAGAGAGAGAGAGAGGGTGATGGGAGAGGGAGAGGGTGATGGGAGAGGGTGATGGGAGAGAGAGAGAGTGATGGGAGAGAGGGTGATGGGAGAGAGAGAGAGGGTGGTGAGAGAGAGAGAGACAGAGAGAGATAGAGGGTGATGGGAGAGAGAGAGGGTGATGGGAGAGAGAGACGGTGATGGGGGAGAGAGAGGGTGTTGGGAGAGAGAGAGACAGAGAGAGATAGAGGGTGATGGGAGAGAGAGAGGGTGATGGGAGAGAGAGAGAGGGTGATGGGAGAGAGAGAGAGTGATGGGAGAGAGAGAGGGTGATGGGAGAGAGAGACAGAGAGAGATAGAGGGTGATGGGAGAGAGAGAGGGTGATGGGAGAGAGAGAGGGTGATGGGAGAGAGAGAGGGTGATGGGAGAGAGAGAGGGTGATGGGCGAGAGAGAGGGTGATGGGCGAGAGAGAGGGTGATGGGCGAGAGAGAGGGTGATGGGCGAGAGAGAGGGTGATGGGCGAGAGAGAGGGTGATGGGCGAGAGAGAGGGTGATGGGCGAGAGAGAGGGTGATGGGAGAGAGAGAGGGTGATGGGAGAGAGAGGGTGATGGGAGAGAGAGGGTGATGGAAGAGAAAGAGAGAGAGAGAGAGAGGGTGATGGGAGAGAGGGAGAAAGAGAGAGAGAGGGTGATGGGAGAGAGAGAGAGAGAGAGAGTGATGGGAGAGAGAGAGGGTGATGAGAGAGAGAGAGGGTGATGGGAGAGAGAGAGGGGCTGGGCAGAGAGAGAGAGAGGGTGATGGGAGAGGGAGAGGGTGATGGGAGAGGGTGATGGGAGAGAGAGAGAGTGATGGGAGAGAGGGTGATGGGAGAGAGAGAGAGGGTGGTGAGAGAGAGAGAGACAGAGAGAGATAGAGGGTGTTGGGAGAGGGAGAGGGTGATGGGAGAGGGAGAGGGTGATGGGAGAGGGTGATGGGAGAGGGAGAGGGTGATGGGAGAGAGAGAGGGTGATGGGAGAGAGAGAGAGGGTGATGGGAGAGAGAGAGGGTGATGGGAGAGAGAGAGGGTGATGGGAGAGAGAGAGGGTGATGGGAGAGAGAGAGGGTGATGGGAGAGAGAGGGTGATGGGAGAGAGAGGGTGATGGGAGAGAAAGAGAGAGAGAGAGAGAGGGTGATGGGAGAGAGGGAGAAAGAGAGAGAGAGGGTGATGGGAGAGAGAGAGAGAGAGTGATGGGAGAGAGAGGGGGTGATGAGAGAGAGAGAGGGTGATGGGAGAGAGAGAGGGGCTGGGCAGAGAGAGAGAGAGGGTGATGGGAGAGGGAGAGGGTGATGGGAGAGGGTGATGGGAGAGAGAGAGAGTGATGGGAGAGAGGGTGATGGGAGAGAGAGAGAGGGTGGTGAGAGAGAGAGAGACAGAGAGAGATAGAGGGTGATGGGAGCGGGAGAGGGTGATGGGAGAGGGAGAGGGTGATGTGAGCGGGAGAGGGTGATGGGAGAGGGAGAGGGTGATGGGAGAGGGAGAGGGTGATGGGAGAGGGAGAGGGTGATGGGAGAGGGAGAGGGTGATGGGAGAGAGAGAGGGTGATGGGAGAGGGAGAGGGTGATGGGAGAGGGAGAGGGTGATGGGAGAGGGAGAGGGTGTTGGGAGAGGGAGAGGGTGTTGGGAGAGGGAGAGGGTGTTGGGAGAGGGAGAGGGTGTTGGGAGAGAGAGAGGGTGTTGGGAGAGAGAGAGGGTGTTGGGAGAGAGAGAGGGTGTTGGGAGAGAGAGAGGGTGTTGGGAGAGAGAGAGAGACAGACAGAGAGAGAGAGAGTGTGATGGGAGAGGGAGAGGGTGATGGGAGAGAGAGAGGGAGAGAGAGAGACAGAGAGAGAGAGTGATGGGAGAGAGAGGGTGATGAGAGAGAGAGAGAGAGAGGGTGATGGGAGAGAGAGAGGGGCTGGGCAGACAGAGAGAGGGGGTGATAGGAGAGAGAGAGAGAGAGAGAAAGTGATGGGAGAGAGAGAATGATGGGAGAGAGAGAGGGTGATGGGAGAGGGTGTTGGGAGAGAGAGAGAGGGTGCTGGGAAGAGAGAGGTTGATGGGAGAGGTTGATGGGAGACGGTGATGGGAGAGGGTGATGAGAGAGAGAGGGTGATGGGAGAGAGAGAGAGAGAGTGATGGGAGAGAGAAAGGGTGATGGGAGACAGACAGAGAGAGAGGGTGATGGGAGAGTGATGGGAGAGAGAGAGGGTGATTGGAGAGAGAGAGACAGAGAGAGAGGGTAATGGGAGAGAGAGAGGGTGATGAGAGAGAGAGTGATGGGAGAGAGAGAGTGATGGGAGAGAGAGAGGGTGATGGGAGAGAGCGAGAGGGTGATGGGAGAGAGAGGGTGATGGGATCGAGAGAGGGTGATGGGAGACAGAGAGAGAGAGAGGGTGATGGGAGAGTGATGGGAGAGAGGGTGATGGGAGAGAGAGTGATGGGAGAGAGAGAGGGTGTTGAGAGAGAGAGACAGAGAGAGAGGGTAATGGGAGAGAGAGAGGGTGATGGGAGAGAGAGAGTGATGGGAGAGCGAGAGGGTGATGAGAGAGAGAGAGGGTGATGGGAGAGAGAGAGTGAGGGTGATGGGAGAGGGAGAGGGTGATGGGAGAGGGTGATGGGAGAGAGAGACGGTGATGGGGGAGAGAGAGGGTGTTGGGAGAGAGAGAGACAGAGAGAGATAGAGGGTGATGGGAGAGAGAGAGTGATGGAAGAGAGAGAGAGGGTGATGGGAGAGAGAGAGTGATGGGAGAGAGAGAGGGTGATGGGAGAGAGAGAGACAGAGAGAGAGAGAGGGTGATGGGAGAGAGAGAGGGTGATGGGAGAGAGAGAGGGTGATGGGCGAGAGAGAGGGTGATGGGCGAGAGAGAGGGTGATGGGCGAGAGAGAGGGTGGTGGGCGAGAGAGAGGGTGATGGGCGAGAGAGAGGGTGATGCGAGAGAGAGAGGGTGATGGGAGAGAGAGAGGGTGATGGGAGAGAGAGAGGGTGATGGGAGAGAGAGAGGGTGATGGGAGAGAGAGAGGGTGATGGGAGAGAGAGAGGGTGATGGGAGAGAGAGAGGGTGATGGGAGAGAGGGTGATGGGAGAGAGAGGGTGATGAGAGAGAGAGAGGGTGATGGGAGAGAGAGAGGGTGATGGGAGAGAGAGAGGGTGATGGGAGAGAGAGAGGGTGTTGGGAGAGGGAGAGACAGAGAGAGAGAGAGTGATGGGAGAGAGAGAGAGAGATTGATGGGAGAGAGAGAGGGTGAAGGGAGAGAGAGAGGGTGAAGGGAGAGAGAGAGGGTGATGGGAGAGAGAGAGGGTGATGGAAGAGAGAGTGATGGGAGAGCGAGAGGGTGATGAGAGAGAGAGAGGGTGATGGGAGAGAGAGAGTGAGGGTGATGGGAGAGGGAGAGGGTGATGGGAGAGGGTGATGGGAGAGAGAGACGGTGATGGGGGAGAGAGAGGGTGTTGGGAGAGAGAGAGACAGAGAGAGATAGAGGGTGATGGGAGAGAGAGAGTGATGGAAGAGAGAGAGAGGGTGATGGGAGAGAGAGAGTGATGGGAGAGAGAGAGGGTGATGGGAGAGAGAGAGACAGAGAGAGAGAGAGGGTGATGGGAGAGAGAGAGGGTGATGGGAGAGAGAGAGGGTGATGGGAGAGAGAGAGGGTGATGGGAGAGAGAGAGGGTGATGGGAGAGAGAGAGGGTGATGGGCGAGAGAGAGGGTGATGGGCGAGAGAGAGGGTGATGGGCGAGAGAGAGGGTGATGGGCGAGAGAGAGGGTGATGGGCGAGAGAGAGGGTGATGGGCGAGAGAGAGGGTGATGGGCGAGAGAGAGGGTGATGGGCGAGAGAGAGGGTGATGGGCGAGAGAGAGGGTGATGGGCGAGAGAGAGGGTGATGGGAGAGAGAGAGGGTGATGGGAGAGAGAGAGGGTGATGGGAGAGAGAGAGGGTGATGGGAGAGAGAGAGGGTGATGGGAGAGAGAGAGGGTGATGGGAGAGAGAGAGGGTGATGGGAGAGAGAGAGAGGGTGATGGGAGAGAGAGAGGGTGATGGGAGAGAGAGAGGGTGATGGGAGAGAGAGAGGGTGATGGGAGAGAGAGAGGGTGATGGGAGAGATAGAGGGTGATGGGAGAGAGAGGGTGATGGGAGAGAGAGGGTGATGGGAGAGAAAGAGAGAGAGAGAGAGAGGGTGATGGGAGAGAGGGAGAAAGAGAGAGAGAGGGTGATGGGAGAGAGAGAGAGAGAGTGATGGGAGAGAGAGAGGGTGATGAGAGAGAGAGAGGGTGATGGGAGAGAGAGAGGGGCTGGGCAGAGAGAGAGAGAGGGTGATGGGAGAGGGAGAGGGTGATGGGAGAGGGTGATGGGAGAGAGAGAGAGTGATGGGAGAGAGGGTGATGGGAGAGAGAGAGAGGGTGGTGAGAGAGAGAGAGACAGAGAGAGATAGAGGGTGATGGGGGAGAGAGAGGGTGTTGGGAGAGAGAGAGACAGAGAGAGATAGAGGGTGATGGGAGAGAGAGAGGGTGATGGGAGAGAGAGAGAGGGTGATGGGAGAGAGAGAGAGTGATGGGAGAGAGAGAGGGTGATGGGAGAGAGAGAGACAGAGAGAGATAGAGGGTGATGGGAGAGAGAGAGGGTGATGGGAGAGAGAGAGGGTGATGGGAGAGAGAGAGGGTGATGGGAGAGAGAGAGGGTGATGGGCGAGAGAGAGGGTGATGGGCGAGAGAGAGGGTGATGGGCGAGAGAGAGGGTGATGGGCGAGAGAGAGGGTGATGGGCGAGAGAGAGGGTGATGGGCGAGAGAGAGGGTGATGGGCGAGAGAGAGTGTGATGGGAGAGAGAGAGGGTGATGGGAGAGAGAGAGGGTGATGGGAGAGAGAGAGGGTGATGGGAGAGAGAGAGGGTGATGGGAGAGAGAGAGGGTGATGCGAGAGAGAGAGGGTGATGGGAGAGAGAGAGGGTGATGGGAGAGAGAGAGGGTGATGGGAGAGAGAGAGGGTGATGGGAGAGAGAGAGGGTGATGGGAGAGAGAGAGGGTGATGGGAGAGAGAGAGGGTGATGGGAGAGAGGGTGATGGGAGAGAGAGGGTGATGAGAGAGAGAGAGGGTGATGGGAGAGAGAGAGGGTGATGGGAGAGAGAGAGGGTGATGGGAGAGAGAGAGGGTGTTGGGAGAGGGAGAGACAGAGAGAGAGAGAGTGATGGGAGAGAGAGAGAGAGATTGATGGGAGAGAGAGAGGGTGAAGGGAGAGAGAGAGGGTGAAGGGAGAGAGAGAGGGTGAAGGGAGAGAGAGAGAGTGATGGGAGAGAGAGAGTGATGGGAGAGAGAGAGAGTGATGGGAGAGAGAGAGAGTGATGGGAGAGAGAGAGGGTGATGGGAGAGAGAGAGGGTGATGGGAGAGAGAGAGGGTGATGGGAGAGAGAGAGGGTGATGGGAGAGAGAGGGTGATGAGAGAGAGAGAGGGTGATGGGAGAGAGAGAGGGGCTGGGCAGAGAGAGAGATGGGAGAGAGAGAGGGGGTGATAGGAGAGAGAGAGAGAGAAAGGGATGGGAGAGAGAGAATGATGGGAGAGAGAGAGGGTGATGGGAGAGGGTGATGGGAGAGGGAGAGAGGGTGCAGGGCAGAGAGAGGTTGGTGGGAGAGGGAGATGGGAGAGGGTGATGTGAGAGAGAGAGGGTGATGGGAGAGAGTGAGAGAGGGTGCTGGGCAGAGAGAGGTTGATGGGAGAGGGAGAGGGTGATGGGAGAGGGTGAGGGTGATGGGAGAGGGAGAGGGTGATGGGAGAGGGTGATGGGTGGTGGGAGAGAGAGAGGGTGGTGAGAGAGAGAGAGAGGGTGAAGGGAGAGAGAGAGGGTGAAGGGAGAGAGAGAGGGTGAAGGGAGAGAGAGAGGGTGATGGGAGAGAGAGAGGTGATGGGAGAGAGAGAGGGTGTTGGGAGAGAGAGAGGGTGATGGGAGAGAGAGAGAGAGACAGAGAGAGAGAGAGCGTGATGGGAGAGAGAGGGTGTTGGGAGAGAGGGAGGGTGTTGGGAGAGAGGGAGGGTGACGGGAGAGAGAGGGAGGGTGATGGGAGAGAGAGAGGGTGTTGGGAGAGAGAGAGACAGAGACAGAGACAGAGAGGGTGATGGGAGAGAGAGGGGGTGATGGGAGAGAGAGAGAGAGTGGTGGGAGAGAGAGGGGGTGCTGGGGGAGAGAGAGAGAGAGAGAGTGATTGGAGAGAGAGTGGGTGCTGGGAGATAGAGCGAGAGGGAGATTGAAGAGAGAGAGAGAGGGTGATGGGCGAGAGAGAGAGGGTGATAGGAGAGGGAGCGGGCGATGGGAGAGAGGGTGAAGGGAGAGAGAGAGGGTGATGGGAGAGAGAGAGAGAGGGGCTGGGCAGAGAGAGAGGGTGATGAGAGAGAGAGGGTGATGGGAGAGGGAGAGGGTGATGGGAGAGGGAGAGGGTGGTGGGAGAGGGAGCGGGCGATGGGAGAGGGAGAGGGTGATGGGAGAGGGAGAGGGTGGTGGGAGAGGGAGAGGGTGTTGGGAGAGGGAGAGGGTGTTGGGAGAGAGAGAGAGGGTGTTGGGAGAGAGAGAGGGTGTTGGGAGAGAGAGAGGGTGTTGGGAGAGAGAGAGGGTGATGGGAGAGAGAGAGAGAGGGGCTGGGCAGAGAGAGAGGGTGATGAGAGAGAGAGGGTGATGGGAGAGGGAGAGGGTGATGGGAGAGGGAGATGGTGATGGGAGAGGGAGAGGGTGATGGGAGAGGGAGAGGGTGATGGGAGAGGGAGAGGGTGATGGGAGAGGGAGAGGGTGTTGGGAGAGGGAGAGGGTGTTGGGAGAGGGAGAGGGTGTTGGGAGAGAGAGAGAGGGTGTTGGGAGAGAGAGAGACAGAGACAGAGAGAGAGAGAGGGTGATGGGAGAGAGAGAGGGTGATGGGAGAGAGAGAGAGAGAGTGGTGGGAGAGAGAGGGGGGTGCTGGGGGAGGGAGAGAGAGTGATTGGAGAGAGAGTGGGTGCTGGGAGATAGAGCGAGAGGGAGATTGAAGAGAGAGAGAGGGTGATAGGAGAGAGAGAGGGTGTTGGGAGAGAGAGAGGGTGATGGGAGAGAGAGAGGGTGATGGGAGAGAGAGAGGGTGATGGGAGAGAGAGAGGGTGATGGGAGAGAGAGAGGGTGATGGAAGAGAGAGAGAGAGAGAGAGTGATGGGGGAGAGAGAGAGAGAGAGAGGGTGATGGGAGAGAGAGAGGGTGATGGGAGAGAGAGAGGGTGATGGAAGAGAGAGAGAGAGAGTGATGGGGGAGAGAGAGAGAGAGAGAGGGTGATGGGAGAGAGAGAGGGTGATGGGAGAGAGAGAGGGTGATGGGAGAGAGAGAGGGTGATGGAAGAGAGAGAGCGAGAGTGATGGGGGAGAGAGAGAGAGAGAGGGTGATGGGAGAGAGAGAGGATGATGAGAGAGAGAGAGAGGGTGGGGAAGGGCTAAGGGTGGGGAAGGGCGAGGAAGGGAAGGGTGAGGGGGAAGGGTGAAGGGGGGAAGGGCGAGGGGAGAAGGGCGAGGGGGGTAGGGCGAGGGGGGAGGGCGAGGGGGGAGGGCGAGGGGGGAGGGCGAGGGGGGAGGGCGAGGGGGAGGGCGAGGGGGAGAGCGAGGGGGGAAGGGCGAGGGGGGAAGGGCGAGGGGGGAAGGGCGAGGGGGGAAGGGCGAGGGGGGAAGGGCGAGGGGGGGAAGGGCGAGGGGGGAAGGGCGAGGGGGGAAGGGCGAGGGGGGAAGGGCGAGGGGGGAAGGGCGATGGGGGAAGGGCGATGGGGGAAGGGCGAGGGGGGAAGGGCGAGGGGGGAAGGGCGAGGGGGGAAGGGCGAGGGGGGAAGGGCGAGGGGGGAAGGGCGAGGGGGGAAGGGCGAGGGGGAAGGGTGAGGGGGGAAGGGCGAGGGGGGAAGGGTGAGGGCGGAAGGGCGAGGGGGGAAGGGCGAGGGCGGAAGGGCGAGGGGGGAAGGGCGAGGGGGAGGGTGAGGGGGAGGGCGAGGGGGAGGGCGAGGGGGAGGGCGAGGGGGAGGGGGAGGGCGAGGGGGAGGGCGAGGGGGAGGGCGAGGGGGAGGGGGAGGGCGAGGGGGAGGGCGAGGGGGAGGGCGAGGCGGAGGGCGAGGCGGAGGGCGAGGGGGGAGGTCGAGGGGGAGGACGAGGGGGAGGACTAGGGGAGGACAAGGGGGAGGACGAGGGGAGGACGAGGGGGGAGGGCGAGGGGGGGAGGGCGAGGGGGGGAAGGGCGAGGGGGGAAGGGCGAGGGTGGGAAGGGCGAGGGGGGGAAGGGCGAGGGGGGAAGGGCGAGGGGGGGAAGGGCGCGGGGAGGGCGGGGGGGGGGAAGGGCGAGGGCGGGCGGGATGGGCGAGGGGGGAAGGGTGAGGGGGGGAAGGGCAAGGGGGAAGGGCGAGGGTGAAGGGCGAGGGCTGGAGGGAGGGGGAAGGGCGGGAGGGAAGGGCGAGGGCGGGGGGAAGGGCGAGGGGGGAAGGGCGAGGGGGGGAAGGGCGAGGGGGGGAAGGGCGAGGGGGGGAAGGGCGAGGGGGGAAGGGCGAGGGGGGGAAGGGCGAGGGTGTTGGGAGAGAGAGAGGGTGTTGGGAGAGAGAGAGAGACAGACAGAGAGAGAGAGAGAGTGATGGGAGAGAGAGGGTGTTGGGAGAGAGGGAGGGTGATGGGAGAGAGGGAGAGTGATGGGAGAGAGAGAGAGAGAGAGGGTGATGGGAGAGAGAGAGGGTGTTGGGAGAGAGAGAGACAGAGACAGAGAGAGAGAGAGGGTGATGGGAGAGAGAGAGGGTGATGGGAGAGAGAGAGAGAGAGTGGTGGGAGAGAGAGGGGGGTGCTGGGGGAGGGAGAGAGAGTGATTGGAGAGAGTGTGGGTGCTGGGAGATAGAGCGAGAGGGAGATTGAAGAGAGAGAGAGGGTGATAGGAGAGAGAGAGGGTGTTGGGAGAGAGAGAGGGTGATGGGAGAGAGAGAGGGTGATGGGAGAGAGAGAGGGTGATGGGAGAGAGAGAGGGTGATGGGAGAGAGAGAGGGTGATGGGAGAGAGAGAGGGTGATGGAAGAGAGAGAGAGAGAGAGTGATGGGGGAGAGAGAGAGAGAGAGAGAGGGTGATGGGAGAGAGAGAGGGTGATGGGAGAGAGAGAGGGTGATGGAAGAGAGAGAGAGAGAGTGATGGGGGAGAGAGAGAGAGAGAGAGAGGGTGATGGGAGAGAGAGAGGGTGATGGGAGAGAGAGAGGGTGATGGGAGAGAGAGAGGGTGATGGAAGAGAGTGAGCGAGAGTGATGGGGAGAGAGAGAGAGAGAGGGTGATGGGAGAGAGAGAGGATGATGAGAGAGAGAGAGAGGGTGGGGAAGGGCTAAGGGTGGGGAAGGGCGAGGAAGGGAAGGGTGAGGGGGAAGGGTGAAGGGGGGAAGGGCGAGGGGAGAAGGGCGAGGGGGGTAGGGCGAGGGGGGAGGGCGAGGGGGGAGGGCGAGGGGGGGAGGGCGAGGGGGAGGGCGAGGGGGGAAGGGCGAGGGGGGAAGGGCGAGGGGGGAAGGGCGAGGGGGGAAGGGCGAGGGGGGAAGGGCGAGGGGGGAAGGGCGAGGGGGGAAGGGCGAGGGGGGAAGGGCGAGGGGGGAAGGGCGAGGGGGGAAGGGCGAGGGGGGAAGGGCGAGGGGGGAAGGGCGAGGGGGGAAGGGCGAGGGGGGAAGGGCGAGGGGGGAAGGGCGAGGGGGGAAGGGCGAGGGGGGAAGGGCGAGGGGGGAAGGGCGATGGGGGAAGGGCGAGGGGGGAAGGGCGAGGGGGGAAGGGCGAGGGGGGAAGGGCGAGGGGGGAAGGGCGAGGGGGAAGGGCGAGGGGGAAGGGCGAGGGGGAAGGGCGAGGGGGGAAGGGCGAGGGGGGAAGGGCGAGGGGGGAAGGGCGAGGGGGGAAGGGCGAGGGGGGAAGGGCGAGGGGGGAAGGGCGAGGGGGGAAGGGCGAGGGGGGAAGGGCGAGGGGGAGGGTGAGGGGGAGGGCGAGGGGGAGGGCGAGGGGGAGGGCGAGGGGGAGGGCGAGGGGGAGGGCGAGGGGGAGGGGTGGGCGAGGGGGAGGGCGAGGGGGAGGGGGAGGGCGAGGGGGAGGGCGAGGGGGAGGGCGAGGCGGAGGGCGAGGGGGGAGGTCGAGGGGGAGGACGAGGGGGAGGACTAGGGGAGGACAAGGGGGAGGACGAGGGGAGGACGAGGGGGGAGGGCGAGGGGGGGAGGGCGAGGGGGGGAAGGGCGAGGGGGGAAGGGCGAGGGTGGGAAGGGCGAGGGGGGGAAGGGCGAGGGGGGAAGGGCGAGGGGGGGAAGGGCGCGGGGGAGGGCGGGGGGGGAAGGGCGAGGGCGGGCGGGATGGGCGAGGGGGGAAGGGTGAGGGGGGGAAGGGCAAGGGGGAAGGGCGAGGGTGAAGGGCGAGGGCGGGAGGGAGGGGGAAGGGCGGGAGGGAAGGGCGAGGGCGGGGGGAAGGGCGAGGGGGGGAAGGGCGAGGGGGGGAAGGGCGAGGGGGGGAAGGGCGAGGGGGGGAAGGGCGAGGGGGGAAGGGCGAGGGGGGGAAGGGCGAGGGGGGAAGGGCGAGGGGGGAAGGGCGAGGGGGGGAAGGGCGAGGGGGGGAAGGGCGAGGGGGGGAAAGGCGAGGGGGGGAAGGGCGAGGGGGGGGAAGGGCGAGGGGGGGGAAGGGCGAGGGGGGAAGGGCGAGGGGGGAAGGGCGAGGGGGGAAGGGCGAGGGGGGAAGGGCGAGGGGGGAAGGGCGAGTGGGGGAAGGGCGAAGGGGGAAGGGCGAAGGGCGGGAGGAGGGGGAAGGGCGGGAGGGAGGGGGAAGGGCGGGAGGGAAGGGCGAGGGCGGGAAGGGCGAGGGGGGGGAAGGGCGAGGGGGGGAAGGGCGAGGGGGGGAAGGGCGAGGGGGGGAAGGGCGAGGGGGAGAAGGGCGAGGGGGGAAGGGCGAGGGGGGAAGGCGAGGGGGGGAAGGGCGAGGGGGGGAAGGGCGAGGGGGGAAGGGGGAGGGGGGGGAAGGGCGAGGGGGGAAGGGCGAGGGGGGAAGGGCGAGGGGGGAAGGGGGCGAGGGGGGAAGGGCGAGGGGGGAAGGGCGAGGGGGGAAGGGCGAGGGGGGAAGGGCGAGGGGGGGAAGGGCGAGGGGGGGAAGGGCGAGGGGGGAAGGGCGAGGGGGGAAGGGCGAGGGGGGAAGGGCGAGGGGGGAAGGGCGAGGGGGGGAAGGGCGAGGGGGGGAAGGGCGAGGGGGGAAGGGCGAGGGGGAAGGGCGAGGGGGGAAGGGCGAGGGGGGGGAAGGGCGAGGGGGGGAAGGGCCAGGGGGGAAGAGGCAGGGGGGAAGGGCGAGGGGGGAAGGGCGAGGGGGGGAAGGCGAGGGGGGGGAAGGGCGAGGGGGGGGAAGGGCGAGGGGGGGGGAAGGGCGAGGGGGGGGAAGGGCGAGGGGGGGAAGGGCGAGGGGGGGAAGGGCGAGGGGGGGAAGGGCGAGGGGGGAAGGGCGAGGGGGGGAAGGGGCGAGGGGGGAAGGGCGAGGGGGAAGGGCGAGGGGGGAAGGGCGAGGGGGGAAGGGCGAGGGGGGGAAGGGCGAGGGGGGAAGGGCGAGGGGGGAAGGGCGAGGGGGAAGAGGCGAGGGGGAAGGGTGAGGGGGAAGGGCGAGGGGGGGAAGGGCGAGGGGGGAAGGGCGAGGGGGGAAGGGCGAGGGGGGAAGGGCGAGGGGGGAAGGGCGAGGGGGGAAGGGCGAGGGGGGGAAGGGCGAGGGGGGGAAGGGGCGAGGGGGGAAGGGCGAGAGGGGGAAGGGCGAGGGGGAAGGGCGAGGGGGAGGGCGAGGGGGAGGGCGAGGGGGAGGGCGAGGGGGAGGGCGAGGGGGAGGGCGAGGGGAGGACGAGGGGGAGGACGAGGGGGGGGGATGAGGGGGGGGCAAGGGGGTAGGGCGAGGGGGGGAGGGCGAGGGGGGAGGGCGAGGGGGGGAAGGGCGAGGGGGGAAGGGCGAGGGGGGAAGGGCGCGGGGGGAAGGGCGCGGGGGAAGGGCGCGGGGAGGGCGGGGGGGAAGGGGGAGGGCGGGGGGAAGGGCGACGGGGGAAGGGCCGAGGGGGGGAAGGGCGAGGGGGGGGAAGGGCGAGGGGAAGGGCGAGGGGGAAGGGCGAGGGCGGGAGGGGAGGGGGAAGGGCGGGAGGGAAGGGCGAGGGCGGGGGGAAAGGCGAGGGGGGGAAGGGGCGAGGGGGGGAAGGGCGAGGGCGGGGGGGGATGGCGAGGGGAGAACGGCGAGGGGGGAAGGGCGAGGGGGGAAGGGCGAGGGGGGAAGGGAGAGGGTGGAGGGAGAGGGTGATGGGAGAGGGTGATGGGAGAGAGAGAGGGTGATGGGAGAGAGAGAGAGAGGGTGGAGGGAGAGGGTGGAGAGAGAGGGTGATGGGAGAGAGAGAGAGAGGGTGATGGGAGAGAGAGAGAGAGGGTGATGGGAGAGAGAGAGGGTGATGGGAGAGAGAGAGGGTGATGGGAGAGGGAGAGGGTGATGGGAGAGAGAGAGGGTGATGGGAGAGAGGGTGATGGGAGAGAGAGAGGGTGGTGAGAGAGGGGGAGGGAGGGGTGATGGGCGAGAGAGAGGGTGATGGGCGAGAGAGAGGGTGATGGGCGAGAGAGAGGGTGATGGGCGAGAGAGAGGGGTGATGGGCGAGAGAGAGGGTGATGGGCGAGAGAGGGCGATGGCCGAGAGAGAGGGTGATGGGCGAGAGAGAGGGTGATGGGCGAGAGAGAGGGTGATGGGCGAGAGAGAGGGTGATGGGCGAGAGAGAGGGTGATGGGCGAGAGAGAGGGTGATGGGCGAGAGAGAGGGTGATGGGCGAGAGAGAGGGTGATGGGCGAGAGAGAGGGTGATGGGCGAGAGAGAGGGTGATGGGCGAGAGAGAGGGTGATGGGCGAGAGAGAGGGTGATGGGCGAGAGAGAGGGTGATGGAGCGAGAGAGAGGGTGATGGGAGAGAGAGAGGGTGATGGGAGAGAGAGAGGGTGATGGGGAGAGAGAGGGTGATGGGAGAGAGAGAGGGTGATGGGAGAGAGAGAGAGGGTGATGGGGGAGAGAGAGGGGTGTTGGGAGAGAGAGAGGGTGATGGGAGAGAGAGAGGGTGATGGGAGAGAGAGAGAGGGTGATGGGGGAGAGAGAGGGTGTTGGGAGAGAGAGAGGGTGATGGAGAGAGAGAGAGGGTGATGGGAGAGAGAGAGGGTGATGGGCGAGAGAGAGGGGTGATGGGCGAGAGAGAGGGTGATGGGCGAGAGAGAGGGTGATGGGCGAGAGAGAGGGTGATGGGCGAGAGAGAGGGTGATGGGCGAGAGAGAGGGTGAGGGCAAGAGAGAGGGTGATGGGCGAGAGAGAGGGTGATGGGAGGAGAGAGAGGGTGATGGGAGAGAGAGAGGGTGATGGGGGAGAGAGAGGGTGATGGGAGAGAGAGGGTGATGGGAGAGAGAGGGTGATGGGAGAGAGAGGGTGATGGGAGAGAGAGGGTGATGGGAGAGAGAGAGGGTGATGGGAGAGAGAGAGGGTGATGGGAGAGAGAGAGGGTGATGGGAGAGAGAGGGTGTTGGGAGAGAGTGAGGGTGATGGGAGAGAGAGAGGGTGATGGGAGAGAGAGAGAGAGGGTGATGGGGGAGAGAGAGGGTGTTGGTAGAGAGAGAGGGTGATGGGAGAGAGAGAAGGTGATGGGAGAGAGAGAGGGTGATGGGAGAGAGAGAGGGTGATGGGAGAGAGAGAGGGTGATGGGAGAGAGAGAGGGTGATGGGAGAGAGAGAGGGTGATGGGAGATAGAGAGAGGGTGATGGGAGAGAGAGAGAATGATGGGAGAGGGTGATGGGAGAGAGAGAGAGGGTGCTGGGCAGAGAGAGGTTGATGGGAGAGGGAGAGGATGATGGGAGAGAGGGTGATGGGAGAGAGAGAGGGTGAAGGGAGAGAGAGAGGGTGATGGGAGAGAGAGAGGGTGTTGGGAGAGAGAGAGACAGAGAGAGAGAGAGAGTGATGGGAGAGGGAGAGTGTGATGATAGAGAGAGAGAGGGAGAGAGAGAGACAGAGAGAGAGAGAGTGATGGGAGAGAGAGGGTGATGAGAGAGAGAGAGAGAGAGAGAGAGAGGGTGATGGGAGATAGAGAGGGGCTGGGCAGACAGAGAGAGAGGGGGTGATAGGAGAGAGAGAGAGAGAGAAAGTGATGGGAGAGAGAGAATGATGGGAGAGAGAAGAGGGTGATGGGAGAGGGTGATGGGAGAGAGAGAGAGGGTGCTGGGAAGAGAGAGGTTGATGGGAGAGGTTGATGGGGAGACGGTGATGGGAGGAGGGTGATGAGAGAGAGAGAGAGGGTGATGGGAGAGAGAGAGAGAGAGTGATGGGAGAGAGAAAGGGTGATGGGAGAGAGACAGAGAGAGGGTGATGGGAAAGAGAGAGGGTGATGAGAGAGAGAGTGATGGAGAGAGAGAGTGATGGGAGAGAGAGAGGGTGATGGGAGAGAGCGAGAGGGTGATGGGAGAGAGAGGGTGATGGGAGCGAGAGAGGGTGATGGGAGACAGAGAGAGAGAGAGGGTGATGGGAGAGTGATGGCAGAGAGAGAGGGTGATGGGAGAGAGAGTGATGGGAGAGAGAGAGGGTGTTGAGAGAGAGAGAGACAGAGAGAGAGGGTAATGGGAGAGAGAGAGGGTGATGGGAGAGAGAGAGTGATGGGAGAGCGAGAGGGTGATGGGAGAGAGAGAGTGATGGGAGAGAGAGAGTGAGAGAGGGTGATGGGAGAGAGGGAGACAGAGAGAGAGAGGGTGATGGGAGAGAGAGAGAGAGTGATGGGAGAGAGAGACGGTGATGAGAGAGAGAGGGTGATGGGAGAGAGAGAGGGTGATGGGAGAGAGAGAGGGGCTGGGCAGAGAGAGAGAGAGGGTGATGGGAGAGGGAGAGGGTGATGGGAGAGGGTGATGGGGAGAGAGAGAGGGTGATGGGAGAGAGGGTGATGGAGAGAGAGAGGGTGGTGAGAGAGAGAGAGACAGAGAGAGATAGAGGATGATGGGAGAGAGAGAGGGTGATGGGAGAGAGAGACGGTGATGGGGGAGAGAGAGGGTGATGGGAGAGAGAGAGAGTGATGGGAGAGAGAGAGGGTGATGGGAGAGAGAGAGGGTGATGGGGAGAGAGAGAGGGTGATGGGAGAGAGAGAGGGTGATGGGAGAGAGAGAGGGTGATGGGAGAGAGAGAGGGTGATGGGCGAGAGAGAGGGTGATGGGCGAGAGAGAGGGTGATGGGCGAGAGAGAGGGTGATGGGCGAGAGAGAGGGTGATGGGCGAGAGAGAGGGTGATGGGCGAGAGAGAGGGTGATGGGCGAGAGAGAGGGTGATGGGCGAGAGAGAGGGTGATGGGCGAGAGAGAGGGTGATGGGCGAGAGAGAGGGAGAGAGGGTGATGGGAGAGAGAGAGGGTGATGGGAGAGAGAGAGGGTGATGGGAGAGAGAGAGGGTGATGGGAGAGAGAGAGGGTGATGGGAGAGAGAGAGGGTGATGGGAGAGAGAGAGGGTGATGGGAGAGAGAGGGTGATGAGAGAGAGAGAGGGTGATGGGAGAGAGAGAGGGTGATGGGAGAGAGAGAGGGTGATGGGAGAGAGAGAGGGGCTGGGCAGAGAGAGAGATGGGAGAGAGAGGGGGTGATAGGAGAGAGAGAGAGAGAAAGGGATGGGAGAGAGAGAATGATGGGAGAGAGAGAGGGTGATGGGAGAGGGTGATGGGAGAGGGAGAGAGGGTGCAGGGCAGAGAGAGGTTGGTGGGAGAGGGAGAGGGTGATGGGAGAGGGTGATGTGAGAGAGAGAGGGTGATGGGAGAGAGTGAGAGAGGGTGCTGGGCAGAGAGAGGTTGATGGGAGAGGGAGAGGGTGATGGGAGAGGGAGAGGGTGATGGGAGAGGGAGAGGGTGATGGGAGAGGGTGATGGGTGGTGGGAGAGAGAGAGGGTGGTGAGAGAGAGAGAGAGGGTGGTGGGAGAGGGAGCGGGCGATGGGAGAGAGAGAGGGTGAAGGGAGAGAGAGAGGGTGAAGGGAGAGAGAGAGGGTGAAGGGAGAGAGAGAGGGTGATCGGAGAGAGAGAGGTGATGGGAGAGAGAGAGGGTGTTGGGAGAGAGAGAGAGAGAGAGAGAGAGAGAGAGAGAGAGAGAGAGCGTGATGGGAGAGAGAGGGTGTTGGGAGAGAGGGAGGGTGATGGGAGAGAGAGGGAGGGTGATGGGAGAGAGAGAGGGTGATGGGAGAGAGAGAGGGTGTTGGGAGAGAGAGAGACAGAGACAGAGACAGAGAGAGAGAGAGGGTGATGGGAGAGAGAGGGGGTGATGGGGGAGAGAGAGAGAGAGAGAGTGATTAGAGAGAGAGTGGGTGCTGGGAGATAGAGCGAGAGGGAGATTGAAGAGAGAGAGAGAGGGTGATGGGCGAGAGAGAGAGGGTGATAGGAGAGAGAGAGGGTGATGGGAGAGAGAGAGGGTGGTGGGAGAGGGAGCGGGCTATGGGAGAGAGAGAGGGTGAAGGGAGAGAGAGAGGGTGAAGGGAGAGAGAGAGAGAGGGGCTGGGCAGAGAGAGAGGGTGATGAGAGAGAGAGGGTGATGGGAGAGGGAGAGGGTGATGGGAGAGGGAGAGGGTGGTGGGAGAGGGAGAGGGTGGTGGGAGAGGGAGCGGGCGATGGGAGAGAGAGAGGGTGAAGGGAGAGAGAGAGGGTGAAGGGAGAGAGAGAGGATGATGGGAGAGAGAGAGAGAGAGGGGGGCTGGGCAGAGAGAGAGGGTGATGAGAGAGAGAGGGTGATGGGAGAGGGAGAGGGTGATGGGAGAGGGAGAGGGTGGTGGGAGAGGGAGAGGGTGATGGGAGAGGGAGAGGGTGATGGGAGAGGGAGAGGGTGATGGGAGAGGGAGAGGGTGTTGGGAGAGGGAGAGGGTGTTGGGAGAGGGAGAGGGTGTTGGGAGAGGGAGAGGGTGTTGGGAGAGAGAGAGGGTGTTGGGAGAGAGAGAGGGTGTTGGGAGAGAGAGAGGGTGTTGGGAGAGAGAGAGAGACAGACAGAGAGAGAGAGAGTGTGATGGGAGAGGGAGAGGGTGATGGGAGAGAGAGAGGGAGAGAGAGAGACAGAGAGAGAGAGTGATGGGAGAGAGAGGGTGATGAGAGAGAGAGAGAGAGAGGGTGATGGGAGAGAGAGAGGGGCTGGGCAGACAGAGAGAGGGGGTGATAGGAGAGAGAGAGAGAGAGAGAGAGAAAGTGATGGGAGAGAGAGAATGATGGGAGAGAGAGAGGGTGATGGGAGAGGGTGATGGGAGAGAGAGAGAGGGTGCTGGGAAGAGAGAGGTTGATGGGAGAGGTTGATGGGAGACGGTGATGGGAGAGGGTGATGAGAGAGAGAGGGTGATGGGAGAGAGAGAGAGAGAGTGATGGGAGAGAGAAAGGGTGATGGGAGAGAGACAGAGAGAGAGGGTGATGGGAGAGTGATGGGAGAGAGAGAGGGTGATTGGAGAGAGAGTGATGGGAGAGAGAGAGGGTGTTGAGAGCGAGAGAGACAGAGAGAGAGGGTAATGGGAGAGAGAGAGGGTGATGAGAGAGAGAGTGATGGGAGAGAGAGAGTGATGGGAGAGAGAGAGGGTGATGGGAGAGAGGGAGAGGGTGATGGGAGAGAGAGGGTGATGGGATCGAGAGAGGGTGATGGGAGACAGAGAGAGAGAGAGGGTGATGGGAGAGTGATGGGAGAGAGAGAGGGCGATGGGAGAGAGAGTGATGGGAGAGAGAGAGGGTGTTGAGAGAGAGAGAGACAGAGAGAGAGGGTAATGGGAGAGAGAGAGGGTGATGGAAGAGAGAGAGTGATGGGAGAGCGAGAGGGTGATGAGAGAGAGAGAGGGTGATGGGAGAGAGAGAGTGAGGGTGATGGGAGAGGGAGAGGGTGATGGGAGAGGGTGATGGGAGAGAGAGAGGGTGATGGGAGAGAGGGTGATGGGAGAGAGAGAGGGTGGTGAGAGAGAGACAGAGAGAGATAGAGGGTGATGGGAGAGAGAGAGTGATGGGAGAGAGAGAGAGGGTGATGGGAGAGAGAGAGTGATGGGAGAGAGAGAGGGTGATGGGAGAGAGAGAGACAGAGAGAGATAGAGGGTGATGGGAGAGAGAGGGGGTGATGGGAGAGAGAGAGGGTGATGGGAGAGAGAGAGGGAGATGGGAGAGAGAGAGGGTGATGGGAGAGAGAGAGGGTGATGGGCGAGAGAGAGGGTGATGGGCGAGAGAGAGGGTGATGGGCGAGAGAGAGTGTGATGGGCGAGAGAGAGGGTGATGGGCGAGAGAGAGGGTGATGGGAGAGAGAGAGGGTGATGGGAGAGAGAGAGGGTGATGGGAGAGAGAGAGGGTGATGGGAGAGAGAGAGGGTGATGGGAGAGAGAGAGAGGGTGATGGGAGAGAGAGAGGGTGATGGGAGAGAGAGAGGGTGATGGGAGAGAGAGAGGGTGATGGGAGAGAGAGAGGGTGATGGGAGAGAGAGAGGGTGATGGGAGAGAGAGGGTGATGGGAGAGAGAGGGTGATGTGAGAGAAAGAGAGAGAGAGAGAGAGGGTGATGGGAGAGAGGGAGAAAGAGAGAGAGAGGGTGATGGGAGAGAGAGAGAGAGAGAGAGTGATGGGAGAGAGAGAGGGTGATGAGAGAGAGAGAGGGTGATGGGAGAGAGAGAGGGGCTGGGCAGAGAGAGAGAGAGGGTGATGGGAGAGGGAGAGGGTGATGGGAGAGGGTGATGGGAGAGAGAGAGAGTGATGGGAGAGAGGGTGATGGGAGAGAGAGAGAGGGTGGTGAGAGAGAGAGAGACAGAGAGAGATAGAGGGTGATGGGAGAGGGAGAGGGTGATGGGAGAGGGAGAGGGTGATGGGAGAGGGAGAGGGTGATGGGAGAGGGAGAGGGAGATGGGAGAGGGAGAGGGTGATGGGAGAGGGAGAGGGTGATGGGAGAGGGAGAGGGTGTTGTGAGAGGGAGAGGGTGTTGGGAGAGGGAGAGGGTGTTGGGAGAGGGAGAGGGTGTTGGGAGAGGGAGAGGGTGTTGGGAGAGAGAGAGGGTGTTGGGAGAGAGAGAGGGTGTTGGGAGAGAGAGAGAGACAGACAGAGAGAGAGAGAGTGTGATGGGAGAGGGAGAGGGTGATGGGAGAGAGAGAGGGAGAGAGAGAGACAGAGAGAGAGAGTGATGGGAGAGAGAGGGTGATGAGAGAGAGAGAGAGAGAGAGGGTGATGGGAGAGAGAGAGGGGCTGGGCAGACAGAGAGAGGGGGTGATAGGAGAGAGAGAGAGAGAGAGAAAGTGATGGGAGAGAGAGAATGATGGGAGAGAGGGTGATGGGAGAGGGTGATGGGAGAGAGAGAGAGGGTGCTGGGAAGAGAGAGGTTGATGGGAGAGGTTGATGGGAGACGGTGATGGGAGAGGGTGATGAGAGAGAGAGGGTGATGGGAGAGAGAAAGGGTGATGGGAGACAGACAGAGAGAGAGGGTGATGGGAGAGTGATGGGAGAGAGAGAGGGTGTTGAGAGAGAGAGAGACAGAGAGAGAGGGTAATGGGAGAGAGAGAGGGTGATGAGAGAGAGAGTGATGGGAGAGAGAGAGTGATGGGAGAGAGAGAGGGTGATGGGAGAGAGCGAGAGGGTGATGGGAGAGAGAGGGTGATGGGATCGAGAGAGGGTGATGGGAGACAGAGAGAGAGAGAGGGTGATGGGAGAGTGATGGGAGAGAGGGTGATGGGAGAGAGAGTGATGGGAGAGAGAGAGGGTGTTGAGAGAGAGAGAGACAGAGAGAGAGGGTAATGGGAGAGAGAGAGGGTGATGGGAGAGAGAGAGTGATGGGAGAGCGAGAGGGTGATGAGAGAGAGAGAGGGTGATGGGAGAGAGAGAGTGAGGGTGATGGGAGAGGGAGAGGGTGATGGGAGAGGGTGATGGGAGAGAGAGACGGTGATGGGGGAGAGAGAGGGTGTTGGGAGAGAGAGAGAAAGAGAGAGATAGAGGGTGATGGGAGAGAGAGAGTGATGGAAGAGAGAGAGAGGGTGATGGGAGAGAGAGAGTGATGGGAGAGAGAGAGGGTGATGGGAGAGAGAGAGACAGAGAGAGAGAGAGGGTGATGGGAGAGAGAGAGGGTGATGGGCGAGAGAGAGGGTGATGGGCGAGAGAGAGGGTGATGGGCGAGAGAGAGGGTGATGGGCGAGAGAGAGGGTGATGGGCGAGAGAGAGGGTGATGGGCGAGAGAGAGGGTGATGGGCGAGAGAGAGGGTGATGGGCGAGAGAGAGGGTGATGGGCGAGAGAGAGGGTGATGGGCGAGAGAGAGGGTGATGGGCGAGAGAGAGGGTGATGGGCGAGAGAGAGGGTGATGGGCGAGAGAGAGGGTGATGGGCGAGAGAGAGGGTGATGGGAGAGAGAGAGGGTGATGGGAGAGAGAGAGGGTGATGGGAGAGAGAGAGGGTGATGGGAGAGAGAGAGGGTGATGGGAGAGAGAGAGGGTGATGGGAGAGAGAGAGGGTGATGGGAGAGAGAGAGGGTGATGGGAGAGAGAGAGGGTGATGGGAGAGAGAGAGAGGGTGATGGGAGAGAGAGAGAGGGTGATGGGAGAGAGAGAGGGTGATGGGAGAGAGAGAGGGTGATGGGAGAGAGAGAGGGTGATGGGAGAGAGAGGGTGATGGGAGAGAGAGGGTGATGGGAGAGAGAGGGTGATGGGAGAGAAAGAGAGAGAGAGAGAGAGGGTGATGGGAGAGAGGGAGAAAGAGAGAGAGAGGGTGATGGGAGAGAGAGAGAGAGAGTGATGGGAGAGAGAGAGGGTGATGAGAGAGAGAGAGGGTGATGGGCGGAGAGAGAGGGGCTGGGCAGAGAGAGAGAGAGGGTGATGGGAGAGGGAGAGGGTGATGGGAGAGGGTGATGGGAGAGAGAGAGAGTGATGGGAGAGAGGGTGATGGGAGAGAGAGAGAGGGTGGTGAGAGAGAGAGAGACAGAGAGAGATAGAGGGTGATGGGAGAGAGAGAGGGTGATGGGAGAGAGAGACGGTGATGGGGGAGAGAGAGGGTGTTGGGAGAGAGAGAGACAGAGAGAGATAGAGGGTGATGGGAGAGAGAGAGGGTGATGGGAGAGAGAGAGAGGGTGATGGGAGAGAGAGAGAGTGATGGGAGAGAGAGAGGGTGATGGGAGAGAGAGAGACAGAGAGAGAGAGAGGGTGATGGGAGAGAGAGAGGGTGATGGGAGAGAGAGAGGGTGATGGGAGAGAGAGAGGGTGATGGGCGAGAGAGAGGGTGATGGGCGAGAGAGAGGGTGATGGGCGAGAGAGAGGGTGATGGGCGAGAGAGAGGGTGATGGGCGAGAGAGAGGGTGATGGGCGAGAGAGAGTGTGATGGGAGAGAGAGAGTGTGATGGGAGAGAGAGAGGGTGATGGGAGAGAGAGAGGGTGATGGGAGAGAGAGAGGGTGATGGGAGAGAGAGAGGGTGATGGGAGAGAGAGAGGGTGATGGGAGAGAGAGAGGGTGATGGGAGAGAGAGAGGGTGATGCGAGAGAGAGAGGGTGATGGGAGAGAGAGAGGGTGATGGGAGAGAGAGAGGGTGATGGGAGAGAGAGAGGGTGATGGGAGAGAGAGGGTGATGGGAGAGAGAGAGGGTGATGGGAGAGAGAGAGGGTGATGGGAGAGAGGGTGATGGGAGAGAGAGGGTGATGAGAGAGAGAGAGGGTGATGGGAGAGAGAGAGGGTGATGGGAGAGAGAGAGGGTGATGGGAGAGAGAGAGGGTGTTGGGAGAGGGAGAGACAGAGAGAGAGAGAGTGATGGGAGAGAGAGAGAGAGATTGATGGGAGAGAGAGAGGGTGAAGGGAGAGAGAGAGGGTGAAGGGAGAGAGAGAGGGTGAAGGGAGAAAGAGAGAGTGATGGGAGAGAGAGAGAGTGATGGGAGAGAGAGAGGGTGATGGGAGAGAGAGAGGGTGATGGGAGAGAGAGAGGGTGATGGGAGAGAGAGAGGGTGATGGGAGAGAGAGGGTGATGAGAGAGAGAGAGGGTGATGGGAGAGAGAGAGGGGCTGGGCAGAGAGAGAGATGGGAGAGAGAGAGGGGGTGATAGGAGAGAGAGAGAGAGAAAGGGATGGGAGAGAGAGAATGATGGGAGAGAGAGAGGGTGATGGGAGAGGGTGATGGGAGAGGGAGAGAGGGTGCAGGGCAGAGAGAGGTTGGTGGGAGAGGGAGAGGGTGATGGGAGAGGGTGATGTGAGAGAGAGAGGGTGATGGGAGAGAGTGAGAGAGGGTGCTGGGCAGAGAGAGGTTGATGGGAGAGGGAGAGGGTGATGGGAGAGGGAGAGGGTGATGGGAGAGGGAGAGGGTGATGGGAGAGGGTGATGGGTGGTGGGAGAGAGAGGGTGATGAGAGAGAGAGAGAGGGTGAAGGGAGAGAGAGAGGGTGAAGGGAGAGAGAGAGGGTGAAGGGAGAGAGAGAGGGTGATGGGAGAGAGAGAGGTGATGGGAGAGAGAGAGGGTGTTGGGAGAGAGAGAGGGTGATGGGAGAGAGAGCGAGAGACAGAGAGAGAGAGCGTGATGGGAGAGAGAGGGTGTTGGGAGAGAGGGAGGGTGACGGGAGAGAGGGAGGGTGATGGGAGAGAGGGAGGGTGATGGGAGAGAGAGAGGGTGTTGGGAGAGAGAGAGACAGAGACAGAGACAGAGAGGGTGATGGGAGAGAGAGGGGGTGATGGGAGAGAGAGAGAGAGTGGTGGGAGAGAGAGGGGGTGCTGGGGGAGAGAGAGAGAGAGAGAGTGATTGGAGAGAGAGTGGGTGCTGGGAGATAGAGCGAGAGGGAGATTGAAGAGAGAGAGAGAGGGTGATGGGCGAGAGAGAGAGGGTGATAGGAGAGGGAGCGGGCGATGGGAGAGAGAGAGGGTGAAGGGAGAGAGAGAGGGTGATGGGAGAGAGAGAGAGAGGGGCTGGGGAGAGAGAGAGGGTGATGAGAGAGAGAGGGTGATGGGAGAGGGAGAGGGTGATGGGAGAGGGAGAGGGTGGTGGGAGAGGGAGCGGGCGATGGGAGAGGGAGAGGGTGATGGGAGAGGGAGAGGGTGGTGGGAGAGGGAGAGGGTGTTGGGAGAGGGAGAGGGTGTTGGGAGAGAGAGAGAGGGTGTTGGGAGAGAGAGAGGGTGTTGGGAGAGAGAGAGGGTGTTGGGAGAGAGAGAGGGTGATGGGAGAGAGAGAGAGAGGGGCTGGGCAGAGAGAGAGGGTGATGAGAGAGAGAGGGTGATGGGAGAGGGAGAGGGTGATGGGAGAGGGAGAGGGTGATGGGAGAGGGAGAGGGTGATGGGAGAGGGAGAGGGTGGTGGGAGAGGGAGAGGGTGATGGGAGAGGGAGAGGGTGATGGGAGAGGGAGAGGGTGTTGGGAGAGGGAGAGGGTGTTGGGAGAGGGAGAGGGTGTTGGGAGAGAGAGAGAGGGTGTTGGGAGAGAGAGCGGGTGTTGGGAGAGAGAGAGGGTGTTGGGAGAGAGAGAGAGACAGACAGAGAGAGAGAGAGAGTGATGGGAGAGAGAGGGTGTTGGGAGAGAGGGAGGGTGATGGGAGAGAGGGAGAGTGATGGGAGAGAGAGAGAGAGAGAGGGTGATGGGAGAGAGAGAGGGTGTTGGGAGAGAGAGAGACAGAGACAGAGAGAGAGAGAGGGTGATGGGAGAGAGAGAGGGTAATGGGAGAGAGAGAGAGAGAGAGTGGTGGGAGAGAGAGGGGGGTGCTGGGGGAGGGAGAGAGAGTGATTGGAGAGAGAGTGGGTGCTGGGAGATAGAGCGAGAGGGAGATTGAAGAGAGAGAGAGGGTGATAGGAGAGAGAGAGGGTGTTGGGAGAGAGAGAGGGTGATGGGAGAGAGAGAGGGTGATGGGAGAGAGAGAGGGTGATGGGAGAGAGAGAGGGTGATGGGAGAGAGAGAGGGTGATGGAAGAGAGAGAGAGAGAGAGTGATGGGGGAGAGAGAGAGAGAGAGGGTGATGGGAGAGAGAGAGGGTGATGGGAGAGAGAGAGGGTGATGGAAGAGAGAGAGCGAGAGTGATGGGGGAGAGAGAGAGAGAGAGGGTGATGGGAGAGAGAGAGGATGATGGGAGAGAGAGAGGGTGATGGGAGCGAGAGAGAGAGTGATGGGGGAGAGAGAGAGAGAGGGTGATGGGTGAGAGAGACGGTGATGAGAGAGAGAGAGAGGGTGGGGAAGGGCTAAGGGTGGGGAAGGGCGAGGAAGGGAAGGGTGAGGGGGAAGGGTGAAGGGGGGAAGGGCGAGGGGAGAAGGGCGAGGGGGGTAGGGCGAGGGGGGGAGGGGGAGGGCGAGGGGAGGAGGGCGAGGGGGGGAGGGCGAGGGGGGAAGGGCGAGGGGGGAAGGGCGAGGGGGGAAGGGCGAGGGGGGAAGGGCGAGGGGGGAAGGGCGAGGGGGGAAGGGCGAGGGGGGAAGGGCGAGGGGGGAAGGGCGAGGGGGGAAGGGCGAGGGGGGAAGGGCGAGGGGGGAAGGGCGAGGGGGGAAGGGCGAGGGGGGAAGGGCGAGGGGGGTAGGGCGAGGGGGGAAGGGCGAGGGGGGAAGGGCGAGGGGGAAGGGCGAGGGGGAAGGGCGAGGGGGGAAGGGCGAGGGGGGAAGGGCGAGGGGGGAAGGGCGAGGGGGGAAGGGCGAGGGGGAGGGCGAGGGGGAGGACGAGGGGGAGGGCGAGGGGGGAGGGCGAGGGGGAGGGCGAGGGGGAGGGCGAGGGGGAGGGCGAGGGGGAGGGCGAGGGGGAGGGCGAGGGGGAGGGGGAGGGCGAGGGGGAGGGCGAGGGGGAGGGCGAGGGGGAGGGCGAGGGGGGAGGTCGAGGGGGGAGGACGAGGGGGAGGACTAGGGGAGGACAAGGGGAGGACGAGGGGAGGACGAGGGGGGAGGGCGAGGGGGGGAGGGCGAGGGGGGGAAGGGCGAGGGGGGGAAGCGCGAGGGTGGGAAGGGCGAGGGTGGGAGGGAGGGGGAAGGGCGGGAGGGAAGGGCGAGGGCGGGGGGAAGGGCGAGGGGGGGAAGGGCGAGGGGGGAAGGGCGAGGGGGGGAAGGGCGAGGGGGGGAAGGGCGAGGGGGGAAAGGGCGAGGGGGGAAGGGCGAGGGGGGAAGGGCGAGGGGGGAAGGGCGAGGGGGGGAAGGGCGAGGGGGGGAAGGGCGAGGGGGGGAAGGGCGAGGGGGGGGAAGGGCGAGGGGGGGGAAGGGCGAGGGGGGAAGGGCGAGGGGGGAAGGGCGAGGGGGGAAGGGCGAGGGGGGAAGGGCGAGGGGGGAAGGGCGAGGGGGGAAGGGCGAGGGGGAAGGGCGAGGGGGGAAGGGCGAGGGGGGAAGGGCGAGGGGGGAAGGGCGAGGGGGGAAGGGCGAGGGGGGAAGGGCGAGGGCGGGAGGGAGGGGGAAGGGCGGGAGGGAGGGGGAAGGGCGGGAGGGAGGGGGAAGGGCGGGAGGGAAGGGCGAGGGCGGGAAGGGCGAGGGGGGGAAGGGCGAGGGGGGGAAGGGCGAGGGGGAGAAGGGCGAGGGGGGGAAGGGCGAGGGGGGAAGGGCGAGGGGGGGAAGGGCGAGGGGGGGAAGGGCGAGGGGGGGAAGGGCGAGGGGGGGAAGGGCGAGGGGGGGAAGGGCGAGGGGGGAAGGGCGAGGGGGGAAGGGCGAGGGGGGAAGGGCGAGGGGGGAAGGGCGCGGGGGGAAGGGCGCGGGGAGGGCGGGGGGGAAGGGCGAGGGCGGGGGGAAGGGCGACGGGGGAAGGGCGAGTGGGGGAAGGGCGAGGGGGGGGAAGGGCGAGGGGGAAGGGCGAGGGGGAAGGGCGAGGGCGGGAGGGAGGGGGAAGGGCGGGAGGGAAGGGCGAGGGCGGGGGGAAAGGCGAGGGGGGGAAGGGCGAGGGGGGGGAAGGGCGAGGGCGGGGGGGATGGCGAGTGGAGAACGGCGAGGGGGGAAGGGCGAGGGGGGAAGGGCGAGGGTGGGGGAAGGGTGAGGGTGGGGGGGAAGGGCGAGGGGGGAGTGGCGAGGGGGAGGGGCGAGGGGGAAGGGCGAGGGGGGAGGTCGAGGGGGGAAGGGCGAGGGGGGAAGGGCGAGGGGGGAAGGGCGAGGGGGGAAGGGCGAGGGGGGAAGGGCGAGGGGGGAAGGGCGAGGGGGGAAGGGCGAGGGGGGAAGGGCGAGGGGGGAAGGGCGAGGGGGAAGGGCGAGGGGGGAAGGGCGAGGGGGAAGGGCGAGGGGGGAAGGGCGAGGGGGGAAGGGCGAGGGGGGATGGGCGAGGGGGAAAGGGCGAGGGGGGAAGGGCGAGGGGGGAAGGTCGAGGGGGGAAGGGCGAGGGGGGAAGGGCGAGGGGGGAAGGGCGAGGGGGGAAGGGCGAGGGGGGAAGGGCGAGGGGGAAGGGCGTGGGGGAAGGGCGTGGGGGAAGGGCGAGGGGGAAGGGCGTGGGGAAGGGCTAAGGGTCGGGAAGGGCGAGGAAGGGAAGGGTGAGGGGGAAGGGTGGAGGGGGAAGGGTGGAGGGGGAAGGGCGAGGGGGGAAGGGCGAGGGGGGAAGGGCGAGGGGGGAAGGGCGAGGGGGGAAGGGCGAGGGGGGAAGGGCGAGGGGGGAAGGGCGAGGGGGGAAGGGCGAGGGGGGAAGGGCGAGGGGGGAAGGGCGAGGGGGGAAGGGCGAGGGGGGAAGGGCGAGGGGGGAAGGGCGAGGGGGGAAGGGCGAGGGGGGAAGGGCGAGGGGGGAAGGGCGAGGGGGGAAGGGCGAGGGGGGAAGGGCGAGGGGGGAAGGGCGAGGGGGGAAGGGCGAGGGGGGAAGGGCGAGGGGGGAAGGGCGAGGGGGGAAGGGCGAGGGGGGGAAGGGCGAGGGGGGAAGAGCGAGGGGGGGAGGGCGAGGGGGGAAGGGCGAGGGGGGAAGGGCGAGGGGGGAAGGGCGAGGGGGAAGGGCGAGGGGGAAGGGCGAGGGGGAAGGGCGAGGGGGAAGGGCGAGGGGGGAAGGCGAGGGGGGGAGGGCGAGGGGGGATGGGCGAGGGGGGAAGGGCGAGGGGGGAAGGGCGAGGGGGGAAGGGCGAGGGGGGAAGGGCGAGGGGGGAAGGGCGAGGGGGGAAGGGCGAGGGGGGAAGGGCGAGGGGGGAAGGGCGAGGGGGGAAGGGCGAGGGGGGAAGGGCGAGGGGGAAGGGCGAGGGGGAAGGGCGAGGGGGGAAGGGCGAGGGGGGAAGGGCGAGGGGGGAAGGGCGAGGGGGGAAGGGCGAGGGGGGAAGGGCGAGGGGGGAAGGGCGAGGGGGGAAGGGCGAGGGGGAAGGGCGAGGGGGGAAGGGCGAGGGGGAAGGGCGAGGGGGGAAGGGCGAGGGGGGAAGGGCGAGGGGTGAAGGGCGAGGGGGGAAGGGCGAGGGGGAAGGGCGAGGGGGAAGGGCGAGTGGGGAAGGGCGAGGGGAAGGGCGAGGGGGAGGGCGAGGGGGAAGGGCGAGGGGGGGGGATGGGCGAGGGGGAAGGGCGAGGGGGAAGGGCGAGGGCGGGAGGGAGGGGGAAGGGCGGGAGGGAAGGGCGAGGGCGGGGGGAAAGGCGAGGGGGGAAGGGCGAGGGGGGGAAGGGCGAGGGCGGGGGGGATGGCGAGGGGAGAACGGCGAGGGGGGAAGGGCGAGGGGGGGAAGGGCGAGGGTGGGGGAAGGGTGAGGGTGGGGGGGAAGGGCGAGGGGGGAGTGGCGAGGGGGGGAGGGGCGAGGGGGGAAGGGCGAGGGGGAAGGTCGAGGGGGGAAGGGCGAGGGGGAAGGTCGAGGGGGGAAGGGCGAGGGGGGAAGGGCGAGGGGGGAAGGGCGAGGGGTGAAGGGCGAGGGGGAAGGGCGAGGGGGGAAGGGCGAGGGGGGAAGGGCGAGGGGGGAAGAGCGAGGGGGGAAGGGCGAGGGGGGAAGGGCGAGGGGGGAAGGGCGAGGGGGGAAGGGCGAGGGGGGAAGGGCGAGGGGGGAAGGGCGAGGGGGGAAGGGCGAGGGGGGAAGGGCGAGGGGGGAAGGGCGAGGGGGGAAGGGCGAGGGGGGAAGGGCGAGGGGGGAAGGGCGAGGGGGGAAGGGCGAGGGGGGAAGGGCGAGGGGGGAAGGGCGAGGGGGGAAGGGCGAGGGGGGAAGGGCGAGGGGGGAAGGGCGAGGGGGGAAGGGCGAGGGGGGAAGGGCGAGGGGGGAAGGGCGAGGGGGAAGGGCGAGGGGGGAAGGGCGAGGGGGAAGGGCGAGGGGGAAGGGCGTGGAGGAAGGGCGAGGGGGAAGGGCGTGGGGAAGGGCTAAGGGTCGGGAAGGGCGAGGAAGGGAAGGGTGAGGGGGAAGGGTGGGGGGGGAAGGGTGAAGGGGGGAAGGGCGAGGGGGGGAAGGGCGAAGGGGGAAGGGCGAGGGGGGAAGGGCGAGGGGGGAAGGGCGAGGGGGGAAGGGCGAGGGGGAAGGGCGAGGGGGGAAGGCGAGGGGGGAAGGGCGAGGGGGGAAGGGCGAGGGGGGAAGGGCGAGGGGGGAAGGGCGAGGGGGGAAGGGCGAGGGGGGAAGGGCGAGGGGGGAAGGGCGAGGGGGGAAGGGCGAGGGGGGAAGGGCGAGGGGGGAAGGGCGAGGGGGGAAGGGCGAGGGGGAAGGGCGAGGGGGGAAGGCGAGGGGGAGGGCGAGGGGGGAGGGCGAGGGGGGAAGGGCGAGGGGGGAAGGGCGAGGGGGGAAGGGCGAGGGGGGAAGGGCGAGGGGGGAATGGCGAGGGGGGAAGGGCGAGGGGGAGGGCGAGGGGGAGGGAAGGGGGAGGGCGAGGGGGAAGTGCGAGGGGGGAAGGGCGAGGGGGGAAGGGCGAGGGGGGAAGGGCGAGGGGGGAAGGGCGAGGGGGGAAGGGCGAGGGGGGAAGGGCGAGGGGGGAAGGGCGAGGGGGGAAGGGCGAGGGGGGAAGGCGAGGGGGGAAGGGCGAGGGGGGAAGGTCGAGGGGGGAAGGGCGAGGGGGGAAGGTCGAGGGGGGAAGGTCGAGGGGGGAAGGGCGAGGGGGGAAGGGCGAGGGGGGAAGGGCGAGGGGGGAAGGGCGAGGGGGAGGGCGAGGAGGAGGGAAGGGGAGGGCGAGGGGGGAGGGCGACGGGGAAGTGCGAGGGGGACGGGCGAGGGCGGGAGGGAGGGGGAAGGGCGGGAGGGAAGGGCGAGGGCGGGGGGAAGTGCGAGGGGGGAAGGGCAAGGGGGGAAGGGGGCGAAGGGGGGAAGGGCGACGGAGGGGAAGGGCGAGGGGGGGAAGGGCGAGTGGGGGAAGGGGAGGGGGAGGGCGAGGGGAGAAGGGCGAGGGGGGAGGGCGAGGGGGGGAGGGCAAGGGGGGAGTGCGAGGGTGGGAGGGCAGGGGGGAAGGGCAGGGGGGAAGGGCAGGGGGGAAGGGCAGGGGGGAAGGGTGAGGGCGGGGGGGATGGCGAGGGGAGAACGGCGAGTGGGGAAGGGCGAGTGGGGAAGGGCGAGGGGGGTAAGGGCGAGGGGGGTAAGGGCGAGGGGGGGAGGGTGAGGGGGGAGGGCGAGGGGGGGCGTGGGGCGGGAAGGGCGAGTGGGGGAAGGGCGAGGGGGGGGAAGGGCGAAGGGGGGGGAAGGGCGAGGGGGGGAGGGCGAGGGGGGAAGGGCGAGGGGGGAAGGGCGAGGGGGGAAGGGCGAGGGGGGGGAAGGGCGAGGGGGGGGAAGGGCGAGGGGGGGAAGGGCGAGGGGGGGAAGGGCGAGGGGGGGAAGGGCGAGGGGGGGAAGGGCGAGGGGGGGAGGGCGAGGGGGGGAAGGGCGAGGGGGGGAAGGGCGAGGGGGGGAAGGGCGAGGGGGGGAAGGGCGAGGGGGGAAGGGCGAGGGGGGGAAGGGCGAGGGGGGGAAGGGCGAGGGGGGGAAGGGCGAGGGGGGGAAGGGCGAGGGGGGGAAGGGCGAGGGGGGAAGGGCGAGGGGGGAAGGGCGAGGGGGGGAAGGGCGAGGGGGGGAAGGGCGAGGGGGGAAGGGCGAGGGGGGGAAGGGCGAGGGGGGGGAAGGGCGAGGGGGGGGAAGGGCGAGGGGGGGAAGGGTGAGGGGGGAAGGGCGAGGGGGGGAAGGGCGAGGGGGGGAAGGGCGAGGGGGGGAAGGGCGAGGGGGGAAGGGCGGGGGGGAAGGGCGAGGGGGGGAAGGGCGAGGGGGGAAGGGCGAGGGGGGAAGGGCGAGGGGGGAAGGACGAGGGGGGAAGGGCGAGGGGGGAAGGGCGAGGGGGGAAGGGCGAGGGGGGAAGGGCGAGGGGGGAAGGGCGAGGGGGGAAGGGCGAGGGGGGAAGGGCGAGGGGGGAAGGGCGAGGGGGGAAGGGCGAGGGGGGAAGGGCGAGGGGGGAAGGGCGAGGGGGGAAGGGCGAGGGGGGAAGGGCGAGGGGGGAAGGGCGAGGGGGAAGGGCGAGTGGGGAAGGGCGAGGGGGGAAGGGCGAGGGGGGAAGGGCGAGGGGGGAAGGGCGAGGGGGGAAGGGCGAGGGGGGAAGGGCGAGGGGGGAAGGGCGAGGGGGAAGGACGAGGGGGAAGGACGAGGGGGAAGGGCGAGGGGGAAGGGCGAGGGGGAAGGGCGAGGGGGAAGGGTGAGGGGGGAAGGGTGAAGGGCGAAGGGGAAGGGCGAGGGGGAAGGGCGAGGGGGGGAGGGGCGAGGGGGGAGGGGCGAGGGGGAGGGGCGAGGGGGGGGGGTGGGGGGAGGACGAGGGGGGGAAGGGCGAGGGGGGGAAGGGCGAGGGGGGGAAGGGCGAGGGGGGGAAGGGCGAGGGGGGGAAGGGCGAGGGGGGGAAGGGCGAGGGGGGGAAGGGCGAGGGGGGGAAGGGCGAGGGGGGGAAGGGCGAGGGGGGGAAGGGCGAGGGGGGGAAGGGCGAGGGGGGGAAGGGCGAGGGGGGGAAGGGCGAGGGGGGGAAGGGCGAGGGGGGGAAGGGCGAGGGGGGGAAGGGCGAGGGGGGGAGGGCGAGGGGGGGAGGGCGAGGGGGGGAAGGGCGAGGGGGGGAAGGGCGAGGGGGGAAGGGCGAGGGGGGAAGGGCGAGGTGGGGAAGGGCGAGGTGGGGAAGGGCGAGGGGGGGGAAGGGCGAGGGGGGGGAAGGGCGAGGGGGGGAAGGGCGAGGGGGGGAAGGGCGAGGGGGGGAAGGGCGAGGGGGGGAAGGGCGAGGGGGGGAAGGGCGAGGGGGGGAGGGCGAGGGGGGGAGGGCGAGGGGGGAGGGCGAGGGGGGGGGAGGGCGAGGGGGGGGAAGGGCGAGGGGGGGGAAGGGCGAGGGGGGGGAAGGGCGAGGGGGGGAAGGGCGAGGGGGAAGGGCGAGGGGGGAAGGGCGAGGGGGGAAGGGCGAGGGGGGGGGCGGGCGAGGGGGGGACGGGCGAGGGGGGGGACGGGCGAGGGGGGGGGAAGGGCGAGGGGGGGGAAGGGCGAGGGGGGGGAAGGGCGAGGGGGGGAAGGGCGAGGGGGGGAAGGGCGAGGGGGGAAGGGCGAGGGGGGAAGGGCGAGGGGGGGGAAGGGCGAGGGGGGGGAAGGGCGAGGGGGGGGAAGGGCGAGGGGGGGGGAAGGGCGAGGGGGGGGAAGGGCGAGGGGGGGGAAGGGCGAGGGGGGGGAAGGGCGAGGGGGGGGAAGGGCGAGGGGGGGAAGGGCGAGGGGGGGAAGGGCGAGGGGGGGAAGGGCGAGGGGGGGAAGGGCGAGGGGGGGAAGGGCGAGGGGGGAAGGGCGAGGGGGGGAAGGGCGAGGGGGGGAAGGGCGAGGGGGGAAGGGCGAGGGGGGAAGGGCGAGGGGGGAAGGGCGAGGGGGGAAGGGCGAGGGGGGAAGGGCGAGGGGGGAAGGGCGAGGGGGGAAGGGCGAGGGGGGAAGGGCGAGGGGGGAAGGGCGAGGGGGGAAGGGCGAGGGGGGAAGGGCGAGGGGGGAAGGGCGAGGGGGGAAGGGCGAGGGGGGAAGGGCGAGGGGGGAAGGGCGAGGGGGGGAAGGGCGAGGGGGGAAGGGCGAGGGGGGGAAGGGCGAGGGGGGGAAGGGCGAGGGGGGGAAGGGCGAGGGGGGGAAGGGCGAGGGGGTGAAGGGCGAGGGGGGAAGGGCGAGGGGGGGAAGGGCGAGGGGGGAAGGGCGAGGGGGGAAGGGCGAGGGGGGGAAGGGCGAGGGTGAAGGGCGAGGGGGAAGGGCGAGGGGGAAGGGTGAGGGGGGGAAGGGTGAAGGGCGAGGGGGAAGGGCGAGGGGGGAAGGGCGAGGGGCGAGGGGCGAGGGGGAGGGGCGAGGGGGAAGGGCGAGGGGGAAGGGCGAGGGGGAAGGGCGAGGGGGAAGGGCGAGGGGGAAGGGTGAGGGGGGGAAGGGTGAAGGGCGAGGGGGAAGGGCGAGGGGGGAAGGGCGAGGGGCGAGGGGCGAGGGGGAGGGGCGAGGGGGAGGGGTGGGGGAGGACGAGGGGGGGTGGGCGAGGGGGAGGGCGAGGGGGGGGAGGGCGAGGGGGGAAGGGCGAGGAGGGGAAGGGCGAGGAGGGGAAGGGCGAGGAGGGAAAGGGCGAGGAGGGGAAGGGCGAGGGGGGGAAGGGCGAGGGGGGGAAGGGCGAGGAGGGGGGAAGGGCGAGGGGGGGAAGGGCGAGGAGGGGAAGGGCGAGGAGGGGGGAAGGGCAAGGGGGGGAAGGGCGAGGGGGGGGAAGGGCGAGGGGGGAAGGGCGAGGGGGGGAAGGGCGAGGGGGGGAAGAGCGAGGGGGGGAAGGGCGAGGGGGGAAGGGCGAGGGGGGAAGGGCGAGGGGGGAAGGGCGAGGGGGGAAGGGCGAGGGGGGAAGGGCGAGGGGGGAAGGGCGAGGGGGGAAGGGCGAGTGGGGGAAGGGCGAGGGGGTGAAGGGCGAGTGGGGGAAGGGCGAGGGGGTGAAGGGCGAGGGGGTGAAGGGCGAGGGGGGGAAGGGCGAGGGGGGGAAGGGCAGGGGGGGGAGGGCGAGGGGGGGGAAGGGCGAGGGGGGGGAGGGCGAGGGGGGGAGGGCGAGGGGGGGAGGGCGAGGGGGGGAGGGCGAGGGGGGGAAGGGCGAGGGGGGGAAGGGCGAGGGGGGGAAGGGCGAAGGGGGAAGGGCGGGGGGGGAGGGCGAGGGGGGGGAAGGGCGAGGTGGGGAAGGGCGAGGGGTGGGAAGGGCGAGGGGTGGGAAGGGCGAGGGGTGGGAAGGGCGAGGGGTGGGAAGGGCGAGGGGTGGGAAGGGCGAGGGGTGGGAAGGGCGAGGGGTGGGAAGGGCGAGGGGTGGGAAGGGCGAGGGGGGAAGGGCGAGGTGGGAAGGGCGAGGGGGAAGAAGGGCGAGGGGGCAGGGCGAGGGCGGGAGGGATGGGCGAGGGGGGGAAGGGTGAGGGGGAGGGCGAGGGGGGGAAGGGTGACGGGGAGGGCGAGTTGGGGAGGGCGAGGGGGAGGGGCGAGGGGGAAGGGCGAGGGGGAAGGGCGAGGGGGAAGGGCGAGGGGGAAGGGCGAGGGGGAAGGGCGAGGGGGGAAGGGCGAGGGGGAAGGGCGAGGGGGGAAGGGCGAGGGGGGAAGGGCGAGGGGGGAAGGGCGAGGGGGGAAGGGCGAGGAGGGAAGGGCGAGGAGGGAAGGGCGAGGGGGGAAGGGCGAGGGGGGAAGGGCGAGGGGGGAAGGGCGAGGGGGGAAGGGCGAGGGGGGAAGGGCGAGGGGGGAAGGGCGAGGGGGGAGGGCGAGGGGGAGGGCGAGGGGGGGAAGGGCGAGGGGGGAAGGGCGAGGGGGGAAGGGCGAGGGGGGAAGGGCGAGGGGGGAAGGGCGAGGGGGGAAGGGCGAGGGGGAGGGGCGAGGGGGAGGGGCGGGGGGAGGACGAGGGGGAGGGGTGGGGGAAGGGTGAGGGGGGAAGGGCGAGGGGGCGAAGGGCGGGGGGGAGGGCGAGGGGGGAAGGGCGAGGTGGGGAAGGGCGAGGAGGGGAAGGGCGAGGAGGGGATGGGCGAGGAGGGGAAGGGCGAGGTGGGGAAGGGCGAGGAGGGGAAGGGCGAGGAGGGGAAGGGCGAGGAGGGGGGGAAGGGCGATGGGGGGGGAAGGGCGAGGGGGGGAAGGGCGAGGGGGGAAGGGCGAGGGGGGAAGGGCGAGGGGGGAAGGGCGAGGGGGGGGAAGGGCGAGGGGGGGGAAGGGCGAGGGGGGGGAAGGGCGAGGGGGGAGGGCGAGGGGGGGAAGGGCGAGGGGTGGGAAGGGCGAGGGGTGGGAAGGGCGAGGGGTGGGAAGGGCGAGGGGTGGGAAGGGCGAGGGGTGGGAAGGGCGAGGGGTGGGAAGGGCGAGGGGTGGGAAGGGCGAGGGGTGGGAAGGGCGAGGGGTGGGAAGGGCGAGGGGTGGGAAGGGCGAGGGGTGGGAGGGTGAGGGGGAGGGCGAGGGGGGGAAGGGCGAGGGGGGGAAGGGCGAGGTGGGAAGGGCGAGGTGGGAAGGGCGAGGGGGAAGAAGGGCGAGGGGGCAGGGCGAGGGCGGGAGGGATGGGCGAGGGGGGGAAGGGTGAGGGGGAGGGCGAGGGGGGAAGGGTGACGGGGAGGGCGAGGTGGGGAGGGCGAGGGGCGAGGGCGAGGGGCGAGGGGGAAGGGCGAGGGGGAAGGGCGAGGGGGAAGGGCGAGGGGGAAGGGCGAGGGGGAAGGGCGAGGGGGAAGGGCGAGGGGGAAGGGCGAGGGGGAAGGGCGAGGGGGAAGGGCGAGGGGGAAGGGCGAGGGGGAAGGGCGAGGGGGAAGGGCGAGGGGGAAGGGCGAGGGGGAAGGGCGAGGGGGGAAGGGCGAGGGGGGAAGGGCGAGGGGGGAAGGGCGAGGGGGGAAGGGCGAGGGGGGAAGGGCGAGGGGGAAGGGCAAGGGGGGAAGGGCGAGGGGGAAGGGCGAGGGGGAAGGGCGAGGGGGAAGGGCGAGGGGGGAAGGGCGAGGGGGGAAGGGCGAGGGGGGAAGGGCGAGGGGGGAAGGGCGAGGGGGGAAGGGCGAGGGGGGAAGGGCGAGGGGGGAAGGGCGAGGGGGAAGGGCGAGGGGGAAGGGCGAGGGGGGAAGGGCGAGGGGGGGGAAGGTCGAGGGGGGGGGAAGGGCGAGGGGGGGGAAGGGCGAGGGGGGAAGGGCGAGGGGGGGAAGGGCGAGGGGGGAAGGGCAAGGGGGAGGGGCGAGGGGGAGGGGCGGGGGGGAGGGGCGGGGGGGAGGGGGGATGACGAGGGGGGATGACGAGGGGGAGGGGTGGGGGAAGGGCGAGGGGGGAAGGGCGAGGGGGGGGAAGGGCGAGGTTGTGAAGGGCGAGGGGGGAAGGGCGATGGGGGGGGAAGGGCGAGGGGGGGAAGGGCGAGGGGGGAAGGGCGAGGGGGGAAGGGCGAGGGGGGGGAAGGGCGAGGGGGGGGAAGGGCGAGGGGGGGGAAGGGCGAGGGGGGGGAAGGGCGAGGGGGGAGGGCGAGGGGGGGGGGAAGGGCGAGGGGTGGGAAGGGCGAGGGGTGGGAAGGGCGAGGGGTGGGAAGGGCGAGGGGTGGGAAGGGCGAGGGGTGGGAAGGGCGAGGGGTGGGAAGGGCGAGGGGTGGGAAGGGCGAGGGGTGGGAAGGGCGAGGGGTGGGAAGGGCGAGGGGTGGGAGGGTGAGGGGGAGGGCGAGGGGGGGAAGGGCGAGGGGGGGAAGGGCGAGGTGGGAAGGGCGAGGTGGGAAGGGCGAGGGGGAAGAAGGGCGAGGGGGCAGGGCGAGGGCAGGAGGGATGGGCGAGGGGGGGAAGGGTGAGGGGGAGGGCGAGGGGGGAAGGGTGACGGGGAGGGCGAGGTGGGGAGGGCGAGGGGGAGGGGCGAGAGGGAGGGCGAGGGGGAAGGGCGAGGGGGAAGGGCGAGGGGGAAGGGCGAGGGGGAAGGGCGAGGGGGAAGGGCGAGGGGGAAGGGCGAGGGGGAAGGGCGAGGGGGAAGGGCGAGGGGGAAGGGCGAGGGGGAAGGGCGAGGGGGAAGGGCGAGGGGGAAGGGCGAGGGGGGAAGGGCGAGGGGGGAAGGGCGAGGGGGGAAGGGCGAGGGGGGAAGGGCGAGGGGGAAGGGCGAGGGGGAAGGGCGAGGGGGGAAGGGCGAGGGGGGAAGGGCGAGGGGGAAGGGCGAGGGGGAAAGGGCGAGGGGGGAAGGGCGAGGGGGGAAGGGCGAGGGGGGAAGGGCGAGGGGGGAAGGGCGAGGGGGGAAGGGCGAGGGGGGAAGGGCGAGGGGGGAAGGGCGAGGGGGGAAGGGCGAGGGGGAAGGGCGAGGGGGAAGGGCGAGGGGGGAAGGGCGAGGGGGGGGAAGGTCGAGGGGGGGGAAGGGCGAGGGGGGGAAGGGCGAGGGGGGAAGGGCGAGGGGGGGAAGGGCGAGGGGGGAAGGGTGAGGGGGAGGGGCGGGGGGGAGGGGGGATGACGAGGGGGGATGACGAGGGGGAGGGGTGGGGGAAGGGCGAGGGGGGAAGGGCGAGGGGGGGGAAGGGCGAGGTTGTGAAGGGCGAGGGGGGGAAGGGCGAGGGGGGGAAGGGCGAGGAGGGGAAGGGCGAGGAGGGGATGGGCGAGGAGGGGAAGGGCGAGGAGGGGAAGGGCGAGGAGGGGAAGGGCGAGGAGGGGAAGGGCGAGGAGGGGAAGGGCGAGGAGGGGAAGGGCGAGAGGGGAAGGGCGAGGCGGGAAGGGCGAGGGGGGGGGGAAGGGCGAGGGGGGGAAGGGCGAGGGGGGGAGGGCGAGGGGGGGAAGGGCGAGGGGGGGAAGGGCGAGGGGGAAGGGCGAGGGGGGGAAGGGCGAGGGGGTGAAGGGCGAGGGGGGGAAGGGCGAGGGGGAAGGGCGAGGGGGAAGGGCGAGGGGGAAGGGTGAGGGGGGGAAGGGTGAAGGGCGAGGGGGAAGGGCGAGGGGGGAAGGGCGAGGGGGGAAGGGCGAGGGGGGAGGGGCGAGGGGGAGGGGCGAGGGGGAGGGGCGAGGGGGGAGGGGTGGGGGGAGGACGAGGGGGGGTGGGCGAGGGGGAGGGCGAGGGGGGGGGAGGGCGAGGGGGGGAAGGGCGAGGAGGGGAAGGGCGAGGAGGGGAAGGGCGAGGAGGGAAAGGGCGAGGAGGGGAAGGGCGAGGAGGGGAAGGGCGAGGGGGTGAAGGGCGAGGAGGGGGGAAGGGCGAGGGGGGGAAGGGCGAGGAGGGGGGAAGGGCAAGGGGGGGAAGGGCGAGGGGGGGGAAGGGCGAGGGGGGGGAAGGGCGAGGGGGGGAAGGGCGAGGGGGGGAAGGGCGAGGGGGGGGAAGGGCGAGGGGGGGAAGGGCGAGGGGGGGGAAGGGCGAGGGGGGAAGGGCGAGGGGGGAAGGGCGAGGGGGGGAAGGGCGAGGGGGGAAGGGCGAGGGGGGAAGGGCGAGGGGGGAAGGGCGAGTGGGGGAAGGGCGAGGGGGTGAAGGGCGAGTGGGGGAAGGGCGAGGGGGTGAAGGGCGAGGGGGGGAAGGGCGAGGGGGGGAAGGGCGAGGGGGGGAGGGCGAGGGGGGGGGAAGGGCGAGGGGGGGGAGGGCGAGGGGGGAGGGCGAGGGGGGGAGGGCGAGGGGGGGAAGGGCGAGGGGGGGAAGGGCGAGGGGGGGAAGGGCGAAGGGGGAAGGGCGAGGGGGGAGGGCGAGGGGGGGAAGGGCGAGGTGGGGAAGGGCGAGGGGTGGGAAGGGCGAGGGGTGGGAAGGGCGAGGGGTGGGAAGGGCGAGGGGTGGGAAGGGCGAGGGGTGGGAAGGGCGAGGGGTGGGAAGGGCGAGGGGTGGGAAGGGCGAGGGGTGGGAAGGGCGAGGGGTGGGAAGGGCGAGGGGGGAAGGGCGAGGGGGAAGAAGGGCGAGGGGGCAGGGCGAGGGCGGGAGGGATGGGCGAGGGGGGGAAGGGTGAGGGGGAGGGCGAGGGGGGGAAGGGTGACGGGGAGGGCGAGTTGGGGAGGGCGAGGGGGAGGGGCGAGGGGGAAAGGCGAGGGGGAAGGGCGAGGGGGAAGGGCGAGGGGGAAGGGCGAGGGGGGAAGGGCGAGGGGGAAGGGCGAGGGGGGAAGGGCGAGGGGGGAAGGGCGAGGGGGGAAGGGCGAGGAGGGAAGGGCGTGGAGGGAAGGGCGAGGGGGGAAGGGCGAGGGGGGAAGGGCGAGGGGGGAAGGGCGAGGGGGGAAGGGCGAGGGGGAAGGGCGAGGGGGGAAGGGCGAGGGGGGAAGGGCGAGGGGGGAAGGGCGAGGGGGGGAAGGGCGAGGGGGGAAGGGCGAGGGGGGAGGGCGAGGGGGAGGGCGAGGGGGGAAGGGCGAGGGGGGAAGGGCGAGGGGGGAAGGGCGAGGGGGAAGGGCGAGGGGGGAAGGGCGAGGGGGGGAAGGGCGAGGGGGGAAGGGCGAGGGGGAGGGGCGAGGGGGAGGGGCGAGGGGGGGGGGGAGGACGAGGGGGGGAGGGGTGGGGGAAGGGTGAGGGGGGAAGGGCGAGGGGGGCGAAGGGCGGGGGGAGGGCGAGGGGGGAAGGGCGAGGTGGGGAAGGGCGAGGAGGGGAAGGGCGAGGAGGGGATGGGCGAGGAGGGGAAGGGCGAGGTGGGGAAGGGCGAGGAGGGGAAGGGCGAGGAGGGGGGGAAGGGCGAGGGGGGGGGAAGGGCGAGGGGGGGAAGGGCGAGGGGGGAAGGGCGAGGGGGGAAGGGCGAGGGGGGAAGGGCGAGGGGGGAAGGGCGAGGGGGGAAGGGCGAGGGGGGGGAAGGGCGAGGGGGGGGAAGGGCGAGGGGGGGGAAGGGCGAGGGGTGGGAAGGGCGAGGGGTGGGAAGGGCGAGGGGTGGGAAGGGCGAGGGGTGGGAAGGGCGAGGGGTGGGAAGGGCGAGGGGTGGGAAGGGCGAGGGGTGGGAGGGTGAGGGGTGGGAGGGTGAGGGGGAGGGCGAGGGGGGGAAGGGCGAGGGGGGGAAGGGGGAGGTGGGAAGGGCGAGGTGGGAAGGGCGAGGGGGAAGAAGGGCGAGGGGGCAGGGCGAGGGCGGGAGGGATGGGCGAGGGGGGGAAGGGTGAGGGGGAGGGCGAGGGGGGAAGGGTGACGGGGAGGGCGAGGTGGGGAGGGCGAGGGGGAGGGGCGAGGGGGGAGGGCGAGGGGGAAGGGCGAGGGGGAAGGGCGAGGGGGAAGGGCGAGGGGGAAGGGCGAGGGGGAAGGGCGAGGGGGAAGGGCGAGGGGAAAGGGCGAGGGGGGAAGGGCGAGGGGGAAGGGCGAGGGGGGAAGGGCGAGGGGGGAAGGGCGAGGGGGGAAGGGCGAGGGGGAAGGGCGAGGGGGGAAGGGCGAGGGGGAAGGGCGAGGGGGAAGGGCGAGGGGGAAGGGCGAGGGGGAAGGGCGAGGGGGGAAGGGCGAGGGGGGAAGGGCGAGGGGGGAAGGGCGAGGGGGGAAGGGCGAGGGGGAAGGGCGAGGGGGGAAGGGCGAGGGGGGAAGGGCGAGGGGGGAAGGGCGAGGGGGAAGGGCGAGGGGGGAAGGGCGAGGGGGAAGGGCGAGGGGGAAGGGCGAGGGGGGAAGGGCGAGGGGGGGGGAAGGGCGAGGGGGGGGGAAGGTCGAGGGGGGGGGAAGGGCGAGGGGGGGAAGGGCGAGGGGGGAAGGGCGAGGGGGGGGAAGGGCGAGGGGGGAAGGGCAAGGGGGAGGGGCGAGGGGGAGGGGCGGGGGGGGAGGGGGGATGACGAGGGGGGATGACGAGGGGGAGGGGTGGGGGAAGGGCGAGGGGGGAAGGGCGAGGGGGGGGAAGGGCGAGGTTGTGAAGGGCGAGGGGGGGAAGGGCGAGGGGGGGAAGGGCGAGGAGGGGAAGGGCGAGGAGGGGGAAGGGCGAGGAGGGGAAGGGCGAGGAGGGGATGGGCGAGGAGGGGAAGGGCGAGGAGGGGAAGGGGCGAGGAGGGGAAGGGCGAGAGGGGAAGGGCGAGAGGGGAAGGGCGAGGGGGGAAGGGCGAGGGGGGAAGGGCGAGGGGGGGGAAGGGCGAGGGGGGGAAGGGCGAGGGGGGGAAGGGCGAGGGGGGAAGGGCGAGGGGGGGGAAGGGCGAGGGGGGGAAGGGCGAGGGGGGGGAAGGGCGAGGGGGGGGAAGGGCGAGGGGGGAAGGGCGAGGGTGGAAGGGCGAGGGGGGGAAGGGCGAGGGGGGAAGGGCGAGGGGGGAAGGGCGAGGGGGGGAAGGGCGAGGGGGGGAAGGGCGAGGGGGGGAAGGGCGAGGGGGGGGAAGGGCGAGGGGGGAAGGGCGAGGGGGGGAAGGGCGAGGGGGGGAAGGGCGAGGGGGTGAAGGGCGAGGGGGAAGGGTGAGGGGGGGAAGGGTGAAGGGCGAGGGGGAAGGGCGAGGGGGGAAGGGCGAGGGGGGAAGGGCGAGGGGGGAGGGGCGAGGGGGAGGGGTGAGGGGGAGGGGCGAGGGGGAGGGGCGAGGGGGAGGGGTGGGGGGAGGACGAGGGGGAGGGGTGGGGGGGAGGACGAGGGGGAGGGGCGGGGGGAGGACGAGGGGGGGGGGGTGGGCGAGGGGGGAGGGCGAGGGGGGAGGGCGAGGGGGGAAGGGCGAGGAGGGGAAGGGCGAGGAGGGGAAGGGCGAGGAGGGGAAGGGCGAGGAGGGGAAGGCGCGAGGAGGGGAAGGGCGAGGAGGGGGAAGGGCGAGGAGGGGAAGGGCGAGGGGGGGGGAAGGGCGAGGAGGGGGGAAGGGCGAGGGGGGGAAGGGCGAGGGGGGGAAGGCGAGGGGGGGGAAGGGCGAGGGGGGGAAGGGCGAGGGGGGGAAGGGCGAGGGGGGGAAGGGCGAGGGAGGGGAAGGGCGAGGGGGGGGAAGGGCGAGGGGGGGGAAGGGCGTGGGGGGGTAGGGCGAGGGGGGGGAAGGGCGAGGGGGGGGAAGGGCGAGGGGGGGGAAGGGCGAGGGGGGGAAGGGTGAGGGGGGGAAGGGTGAGGGGGGGAAGGGCGAGGGGGGGGGAGGGCGAGGGGGGGGAAGGGGGGGAGGGCGAGGGGGGGGAGGGCGAGGGGTGGGGAAGGGCGAGGGGGGGAAGGGCGAGGGGGGGAAGGGCGAGGGGGGGGGAAGGGCGAGGGGGGGGAAGGGCGAGGGGGGGGAAGGGCGAGGGGGGGGAAGGGCGAGGGGGGGAGGGCGAAGGGGGGAAGGGCGAGGGGGGAGGGCGAGGGGGGGGGGAAGGGCGAGGTGGGGAAGGGCGAGGGGTGGGAAGGGCGAGGGGTGGGAAGGGCGAGGGGTGCGAAGGGCGAGGGGTGGGAAGGGCGAGGGGTGGGAAGAGCGAGGGGTGGAAAGGGCGAGGGTTGGGAGGGTGAGGGGGAGGGCGAGGGGGGAAGGGCGAGGGGGGGAAGGGCGAGGTGGGAAGGGCGAGGGGGAAGAAGGGCGAGGGGGAAGAAGGGCGAGGGGGAAGAAGGGCGAGGGGGCAGGGCGAGGGCGGGAGGGATGGGCAAGGGGGGAAGGGTGAGGGGGAGGGCGAGGGGGGGGGAAGGGTGACGGGGAGGGCGAGGTGGGGAGGGCGAGGGGGAGGGGCGAGGGGGAGGGGCGAGGGGGAAGGGCGAGGGGGAAGGGCGAGGGGGGAAGGGCGAGGGGGGAAGGGCGAGGGGGAAGGGCGAGGGGGAAGGGCGAGGGGGAAGGGCGAGGGGGAAGGGCGAGGGGGGAAGGGCGAGGGGGGAAGGGCGAGGGGGAAGGGCGAGGGGGGGAAGGGCGAGGGGGAAGGGCGAGGGGGGAAGGGCGAGGGGGGAAGGGCGAGGGGGGAAGGGCGAGGGGGGAAGGGCGAGGGGGGAAGGGCGAGGGGGGAAGGGCGAGAGGGGAAGGGCGAGGGGGGAAGGGCGAGGGGGGGAAGGGCGAGGGGGGGAAGGGCGAGGGGGGGAAGGGCGAGGGGGGGGAAGGGCGAGGGGGGAAGGGCGAGGGTGGAAGGGCGAGGGGGGAAGGGCGAGGGGGGAAGGGCGAGGGGGGAAGGGCGAGGGGGGGAAGGGCGAGGGGGGGAAGGGCGAGGGGGGGAAGGGCGAGGGGGGGGAAGGGCGAGGGGGGAAGGGCGAGGGGGGGAAGGGCGAGGGGGGGAAGGGCGAGGGGGTGAAGGGCGAGGGGGAAGGGTGAGGGGGGAAGGGTGAAGGGCGAGGGGGAAGGGCGAGGGGGGAAGGGCGAGGGGGGAAGGGCGAGGGGGGAGGGGCGAGGGGGAGGGGTGAGGGGGAGGGGCGAGGGGGAGGGGCGAGGGGGAGGGGTGGGGGGAGGACGAGGGGGAGGGGTGGGGGGAGGACGAGGGGGAGGGGCGGGGGAGGACGAGGGGGGGGGGTGGGCGAGGGGGGAGGGCGAGGGGGGGAGGGCGAGGGGGGAAGGGCGAGGAGGGGAAGGGCGAGGAGGGGAAGGGCGAGGAGGGGAAGGGCGAGGAGGGGAAGGGCGAGGAGGGGAAGGGCGAGGAGGGGAAGGGCGAGGGGGGGGAAGGGCGAGGAGGGGGGAAGGGCGAGGGGGGGGAAGGGCGAGGGGGGGAAGGGCGAGGGGGGGGGAAGGGCGAGGGGGGGAAGGGCGAGGGGGGGAAGGGCGAGGGGGGGAAGGGCGAGGGAGGGGAAGGGCGAGGGGGGGGAAGGGCGAGGGGGGAAGGGCGTGGGGGGTAGGGCGAGGGGGGGAAGGGCGAGGGGGGGAAGGGCGAGGGGGGGAAGGGCGAGGGGGGGAAGGGTGAGGGGGGAAGGGTGAGGGGGGGAAGGGCGAGGGGGGGGGAGGGCGAGGGGGGGGAAGGGGGGAGGGCGAGGGGGGGGAGGGCGAGGGGTGGGGAAGGGCGAGGGGGGGGGAAGGGCGAGGGGGGGGAAGGGCGAGGGGGGGGGGAAGGGCGAGGGGGGGGGAAGGGCGAGGGGGGGGGAAGGGCGAGGGGGGGGAAGGGCGAGGGGGGGAGGGCGAAGGGGGAAGGGCGAGGGGGGAGGGCGAGGGGGGGGGGGAAGGGCGAGGTGGGGAAGGGCGAGGGGTGGGAAGGGCGAGGGGTGGGAAGGGCGAGGGGTGCGAAGGGCGAGGGGTGGGAAGGGCGAGGGGTGGGAAGGGCGAGGGGTGGAAAGGGCGAGGGTTGGGAGGGTGAGGGGGGAGGGCGAGGGGGGAAGGGCGAGGGGGGGAAGGGCGAGGTGGGAAGGGCGAGGGGGAAGAAGGGCGAGGGGGAAGAAGGGCGAGGGGGAAGAAGGGCGAGGGGGCAGGGCGAGGGCGGGAGGGATGGGCAAGGGGGGAAGGGTGAGGGGGAGGGCGAGGGGGGGGAAGGGTGACGGGGAGGGCGAGGTGGGGAGGGCGAGGGGGAGGGGCGAGGGGGAGGGGCGAAGGGGGAAGGGCGAGGGGGAAGGGCGAGGGGGGAAGGGCGAGGGGGGAAGGGCGAGGGGGAAGGGCGAGGGGGAAGGGCGAGGGGGGAAGGGCGAGGGGGAAGGGCGAGGGGGAAGGGCGAGGGGGGAAGGGCGAGGGGGGAAGGGCGAGGGGGGAAGGGCGAGGGGGGAAGGGCGAGGGGGGAAGGGCGAGGGGGGAAGGGCGAGGGGGGAAGGGCGAGGGGGGAAGGGCGAGGGGGGGAAGGGCGAGGGGGGGAAGGGCGAGGGGGGAAGGGCGAGAGGGGAAGGGCGAGGGGGGAAGGGCGAGGGGGGAAGGGCGAGGGGGGAAGGGCGAGGGGGGAAGGGCGAGGGGGGAAGGGCGAGGGGGAAGGGCGAGGGGGAAGGGCGAGGGGGAAGGGCGAGGGGGAAGGGCGAGGGGGGAAGGGCGAGGGGGGGAGGGCGAGGGGGGAAGGGCGAGGGGGGAAGGGCGAGGGGGGAAGGGCGAGGGGGGAAGGGCGAGGGGGGAAGGGGAGGGGGGGAAGGGCGAGGGGGGAAGGGGCGAGGGGGGGAAGGGCGAGGGGGAAGGGCGAGGGGAAGGGCGAGGGGGAAGGGCGAGGGCGGGAGGGAGGGGGAAGGGCGGGAGGGAGGGGGGAAGGGCGGGAGGGAAGGGCGAGGGCGGGGGAAGGGCGAGGGGGGGAAGGGCCAGGGGGGGAAGGGCAAGGGGAAGGGCAAGGGGGGGGGAAGGGCGAGGGGGGAAGGGCGAGGGGGGGAAGGGGAGGGGGGGAGTGCGAGGGGGGAAGGGCGAGGGGGGGAGGGCGAGGGGGGGGAGGGCAAGGGGGGGAGGGCGAGGGGGAGGGCAGGGGGGAAGGGCAGGGGGGAAGGTCAGGGGGGAAGGGGGGCAGGGGGGGAAGGGCAGGGGGGAAGGGCAGGGGGGAAGGGCAGGGGGGAAGGGCAGGGGGGAAGGGCGAGGGCGGGGGGGGATGGCGAGGGGAGAACGGCGAGTGGGGAAGGGCGAGGGGGGTAAGGGCGAGGGGGGGAGGGCGAGGGGGGGAGGGCGAGGGGGGGAGGGCGAGGGGGGGGAGGGCGTGGGGGGGGAAGGGCGAGGGGGGGAAGAGCGAGGGTGGGGGAAGGGCGAGGGTGGGGGAAGGGCGAGGGTGGGGGGAAGGGCGAGGGGGGGGAAGGGCGAGGGGGGGGAAGGGCGAGGGGGGGAAGGGCGAGGGGGGGAAGGGCGAGGGGGGGAAGGAGGGCGAGGGGGGGAAGGGCGAGGGGGGGAAGGGCGAGGTGGGGAAGGGCGAGGTGGGGAAGGGCGAGGAGGGGGGAAGGGGCGAGGGGGGGGGAAGGGCGAGGGGGGGGAAGGGCGAGGGGGGGAAGGGCGAGGGCGGGGGGAAGGGCGAGGGGGGGAAGGGCGAGGGGGGGAAGGGTGAGGGGGGGAAGGGCGAGGGGGGGAAGGGCGAGGGGGGGAAGGGCGAGGGGGGGAACGGCGAGGGGGGGAAGGGCGAGGGGGGAAGGGCGAAGGGGGGAAGGGCGAGGGGGGAAGGGCGAGGGGGGGAAGGGTGGGGGAGGGCGGGGGGGGAAGGGCGAGGGCGGGCGGGTATGGGTGAGGGGGGGAAGGGCGAGGGGGGGAAGGGCGAGGGGGGAAGGGCGAGGGGGGAAGGGCGAGGGGGGGGAAGGGCGAGGGGGGGAAGGGCGAGGGGGGGGAAGGGCGAGGGGGGAAGGGCGAGGGGGGAAGGGCGAGGGGGGGAAGGGCGAGGGGGGGAAGGGCGAGGGGGGGAAGGGCGAGGGGGGGAAGGGCGAGGGGGGGGAAGGGCGAGGGGGGGGAAGGGCGAGGGGGGGAAGGGCGAGGGGGGAAGGGCGAGGGGGGGAAGGGCGAGGGGGGGAAGGGCGAGGGGGGAAGGGCGAGGGGGGAAGGCGAGGGGGGAAGGGCGAGGTGGGGAAGGGCAAGGGGGGGAAGGGCGAGGGGGGAAGGGCGAGGGGGGAAGGGCGAGGGGGGAAGGGCGAGGGAGGAAGGGTGGGGGGGAGGGCGGGGGGAAGGGCGAGGGCGGGCGGTAATGGGCGAGGGGGAAGGGTGAGGGGGAAAGGCGAGGAGAGGGGGAGGGCGAGGAGGGGAGAGGTCGAGGAGGGGGAGGGCGAGGAGGGGGAGGGCGAGGGGGAGGGTGGGGGGGGAAAGGGCGGGGGGAAGGGCGAGGAGGTGGAAGGATGAGGAGGGGGAAGGATGAGGAGGGGGAAGGGCGAGGGGGGGAAGGGCGAGGGGGGGAAGTGCGAGGGGGGAAGTGCGAGGGGGGAAGGGCGAGGGGGGGAAGGGCGAGGGGGGGAAGGGCGAGGGGGGAAGGGCGAGGGGGAAGGGCGAGGGGGAAGGGCGAGGGGGGAGGGCGAGGGGGGAAGGGCGAGGGGGGAAGGGCGAGGGGGGAAGGGCGAGGGGGGAAGGGCGAGGGGGGAAGGGCGAGGGGGGAAGGGCGAGGGGGGAAGGGCGAGGGGGGGAAGGGCGAGGGGGGGAAGGGCGAGGGGGAAGGGCGAGGGGGAACGGCGAGGGGGAAGGGCGAGGGCGGGAGGGAGGGGGAAGGGCGGGAAGGAGGGGGAAGGGCGGGAGGGAGGGGGAAGGGCGGGAGGGAAGGGCGAGGGCGGGGGAAGGGCGAGGGGGGGAAGGGCCAGGGGGGGAAGGGCAAGGGGGAAGGGCAAGGGGGGGGGAAGGGCGAGGGGGGGGAAGGGCGAGGGGGGGAAGGGGAGGGGGGAGTGCGAGGGGGAAGGGCGAGGGGGGGAGGGCGAGGGGGGGGAGGGCAAGGGGGGGAGGGCGAGGGGGGAGGGCAGGGGGGAAGGGCAGGGGGGAAGGTCAGGGGGAAGGGCAGGGGGAAGGGCAGGGGGGGAAGGGCAGGGGGGGAAGGGCAGGGGGAAGGGCAGGGGGAAAGGGCAGGGGGGAAGGGAAGGGCGAGGGCGGGGGGGATGGCGAGGGGAGAACGGCGAGTGGGGAAGGGCGAGGGGGGGTAAGGGCGAGGGGGGGAGGGCGAGGGGGGAGGGCGAGGGGGGGGAGGGCGAGGGGGGAAGGGCGAGGGGGGGAAGAGCGAGGGGGGGAAGGGCGAGGGTGGGGGGAAGGGCGAGGGTGGGGGGAAGGGCGAGGGGGGGGAAGGGCGAGGGGGGGGAAGGGCGAGGGGGGGGAAGGGCGAGGGGGGGAGGGCGAGGGGGGGGAAGGGCGAGGGGGGGAAGGGCGAGGGGGGGGAAGGGCGAGGGGGGGAAGGGCGAGGTGGGGAAGGGCGAGGTGGGGAAGGGCGAGGGGGGGAAGGGCGAGGGGGGGAAGGGCGAGGGGGGCAAGGGCGAGGGGGGCAAGGTCGAGGGGGGCAAGGGCGAGGGGGGCAAGGGCGAGGGGGGCAAGGGCGAGGGGGGGCAAGGGCGAGGGGGGCAAGGGCGAGGGGGGCAAGGGCGAGGGGGGCAAGGGCGAGGGGGGCAAGGGCGAGGGGGGCAAGGGCGAGGGGGGCAAGGGCGAGGGGGGGAAGGGCGAGGGGGGGAAGGGCGAGGGGGGGGAAGGGCGAGGGGGGGAAGGGCGAGGGGGGGAAGGGCGAGGGGGGGAAGGGCGAGGGGTGGGAAGGGCGAGGGGGGAAGGGCGAGGGGGGAACGGGCGAGGGGTGGGAGGGTGAGAGGGGAGGGCGAGGGGGGGAAGGGCGAGGGGGGGGAAGGGCGAGGTGGAAAGGGCGAGGTGGAAAGGGCGAGGGGGAAGAAGGGCGAGGGGGAAGAAGGGCGAGGGGGAAGGGCGAGGGCGGGAGGGATGGGCGAGGGGGAAGGGTGAGGGGGAGGGCGAGGGGGGGAAGGGTGACGGAGAGGGCGAGGTGGGGAGGGCGAGGGGGGAGGGGCGAGGGGGGAGGGCGAGGGGGAAGGGCGAGGGGGAAGGGCGAGGAGGAAGGGCGAGGGGGGAAGGGCGAGGGGGGGAAGGGCGAGGGGGGGAAGGGCGAGGGGGGGAAGGGCGAGGGGGGAAGGGCGAGGGGGGGAAGGGCGAAGGGGGGAAGGGCGAAGGGGGGAAGGGCGAGGGGGGGAAGGGCGAGGGGGGGAGGGCGAGGGGGGGGAAGGGCGAGGGGGGAAGGGCGAGGGGGGAAGGGCGAGGGGGAAGGGCAAGGGGGGGAAGGGCGAGGGGGGGAAGGGTGAGGGGGGGAAGGGCGAGGGGGGGGAAGGGCGAGGGGGGAAGGGCGGGGGAGGGCGGGGGGGAGGGCGAGGGCGGGCGGTATGGGCGAGGGGGAAGGGTGAGGGGGGAAAGGCGAGGAGGGGGGAGGGCGAGGAGGGGAGAGGTCGAGGAGGGGGAGGGCGAGGAGGGGGAGGGCGAGGGGGAGGGTGGGGGGGAAAGGGCGGGGGGAAGGGCGAGGAGGGGGAAGGATGAGGAGGGGGAAGGATGAGGAGGGGAAGGGCGAGGGGGGAAGGGCGAGGGGGAAGGGCGAGGGGGGGAAGTGCGAGGGGGGAAGGGCGAGGGGGGAAGGGCGAGGGGGGAAGGGCGAGGGGGAAGGGCGAGGGGGAAGGGCGAGGGGGAAGGAGCGAGGGGGGAAGGGCGAGGGGGGAAGGGCGAGGGGGGGGGGAAGGGCGAGGGGGGGAAGGGCGAGGGGGGGGAAGGGCGAGGGGGGGAAGGGCGAGGGGGGGAAGGGCGAGGGGGGGGGAAGGGGCGAGGGGGGAACGGCGAGGGGGAAGGGCGAGGGCGGGAGGGAGGGGGGAAGGGCGGGAAGGAGGGGGAAGGGCGGGAGGGAGGGGGAAGGGCGGGAGGGA
>NW_027308722.1:7500-75962 GCF_047496885.1 Scyliorhinus torazame | reverse complement strand
TCAGTGACTCTCTCTCTATCTCAGTGACTCTCTCTCTATCTCAGTGACTCTCTATCTCAGTGACTCTCTCTCTATCTCAGTGACACTCTCTCTCTCTATCTCAGTGACTCTCTCTCTATCTCAGTGACTCTCTCTATCTCAGTGACTCTCTCTCTCTCTATCTCAGTGACTCTCTCTCTATCTCAGTGACTCTCTCTCTATCTCAGTGACTCTCTCTCTATCTCAGTGACTCTCTCTCTCTATCTCAGTGACTCTCTCTCTCTCTATCTTTGTGACTCTCTCTCTCTATCTCAGTGACTCTTTCTCTATCTCAGTGACTCTCTCTCTCTATCTCAGTGACTCTCTCTCTACCTCAGTGACTCTCTCTATCTCAGTGACTCTCTCTATCTCAGTGACTCTCTCTCTATCTCAGTGACTCTCTCTCTATCTCAGTGACTCTCTCTCTATCTCAGTGACTCTCTCTCTATCTCAGTGACTCTCTCTCTATCTCAGTGACTCTCTCTCTATCTCAGTGACTCTCTCTCTATCTCAGTGACACTCTCTCTATCTCAGTGACTCTCTCTCTATCTCAGTGACTCTCTCTCTCTCTATCTCAGTGACTCTCTCTCTATCTCAGTGACTCTCTCTCTATCTCAGTGACTCTCTCTCTATCTCAGTGACTCTCTCTCTCTATCTCAGTGACTCTCTCTCTCTCTATCTTTGTGACTCTCTCTCTATCTCAGTGACTCTTTCTCTATCTCAGTGACTCTCTCTCTCTATCTCAGTGACTCTCTCTCTATCTCAGTGACTCTCTCTATCTCAGTGACTCTCTCTCTATCTCAGTGACTCTCTCTCTATCTCAGTGACTCTCTCTCTATCTCAGTGACTCTCTCTCTATCTCAGTGACTCTCTCTCTATCTCAGTGACTCTCTCTATCTCAGTGACTCTCTCTATCTCAGTGACTCTCTCTCTCTATCTCAGTGACTCTCTCTCTCTCTATCTTTGTGACTCTCTCTCTATCTCAGTGACTCTTTCTCTATCTCAGTGACTCTCTCTCTCTATCTCAGTGACTCTCTCTCTATCTCAGTGACTCTCTCTCTATCTCAGTGACTCTCTCTCTATCTCAGTGACTCTCTATCTCAGTGACTCTCTCTCTATCTCAGTGACACTCTCTCTCTCTATCTCAGTGACTCTCTCTCTATCTCAGTGACTCTCTCTATCTCAGTGACTCTATCTCAGTGACTCTCTCTATCTCAGTGACTCTCTCTGTCTCAGTGATTCTCTCTCTCTATCTCAGTGACTCTCTCTCTATCTCAGTGACTCTCTCTCTCTATCTCAGTGACTCTCTCTCTCTATCTCAGTGACTCTCTATCTCAGTGACTCTCTCTCTATCTCAGTGACACTCTCTCTCTCTCTATCTCAGTGACTCTCTCTCTATCTCAGTGACTCTCTCTCTATCTCAGTGACACTCTCTCTATCTCAGTGACTCTCTCTCTATCTCAGTGACTCTCTCTATCTCAGTGACTCTATCTCAGTGACTCTCTCTATCTCAGTGACTCTCTCTCTATCTCAGTGACTCTCTCTCTATCTCAGTGACTCTCTCTCTATCTCAGTGACTCTCTCTATCTCAGTGACTCTATCTCAGTGACTCTCTCTATCTCAGTGACTCTATCTCAGTGACTCTCTCTATCTCAGTGACTCTCTCTGTCTCAGTGATTCTCTCTCTCTATCTCAGTGACTCTCTCTCTATCTCAGTGACTCTCTCTCTCTATCTCAGTGACTCTCTCTCTCTATCTCAGTGACTCTCTATCTCAGTGACTCTCTCTCTATCTCAGTGACACTCTCTCTCTCTCTATCTCAGTGACTCTCTCTCTATCTCAGTGACTCTCTCTCTATCTCAGTGACACTCTCTCTATCTCAGTGACTCTCTCTCTATCTCAGTGACTCTCTCTCTATCTCAGTGACTCTATCTCAGTGACTCTCTCTATCTCAGTGACTCTCTCTCTATCTCAGTGACTCTCTCTCTATCTCAGTGACTCTCTCTATCTCAGTGACTCTATCTCAGTGACTCTCTCTATCTCAGTGACTCTCTCTCTATCTCAGTGACTCTCTCTCTATCTCAGTGACTCTCTCTCTCTATCTCAGTGACACTCTCTCTATCTCAGTGACTCTCTCTCTATCTCAGTGACTCTCTCTCTCTATCTCAGTGACACTCTCTCTATCTCAGTGACTCTCTCTCTATCTCTGTGACTCTCTCTCTATCTCAGTGACTCTTTCTCTATCTCAGTGACTCTCTCTCTCTATCTCAGTGACTCTCTCTCTATCTCAGTGACTCTCTCTATCTCAGTGACTCTCTCTCTATCTCAGTGACTCTCTCTCTATCTCAGTGACTCTCTCTCTATCTCAGTGACTCTCTCTCTATCTCAGTGACTCTCTCTCTATCTCAGTGACTCTCTCTCTATCTCAGTGACTCTCTATCTCAGTGACTCTCTCTCTATCTCAGTGACACTCTCTCTCTCTATCTCAGTGACTCTCTCTCTATCTCAGTGACTCTCTCTATCTCAGTGACTCTCTCTCTCTCTATCTCAGTGACTCTCTCTCTATCTCAGTGACTCTCTCTCTATCTCAGTGACTCTCTCTCTATCTCAGTGACTCTCTCTCTCTATCTCAGTGACTCTCTCTCTCTCTATCTTTGTGACTCTATCTCTATCTCAGTGACTCTTTCTCTATCTCAGTGACTCTCTCTCTCTATCTCAGTGACTCTCTCTCTATCTCAGTGACTCTCTCTCTATCTCAGTGACTCTCTCTCTCTATCTCAGTGACTCTCTATCTCAGTGACTCTCTCTCTATCTCAGTGACACTCTCTCTATCTCAGTGACTCTCTCTCTATCTCAGTGACTCTCTCTATCTCAGTGACTCTATCTCAGTGACTCTCTCTATCTCAGTGACTCTCTCTGTCTCAGTGATTCTCTCTCTCTATCTCAGTGACTCTCTCTCTATCTCAGTGACTCTCTCTCTCTATCTCAGTGACTCTCTCTCTCTATCTCAGTGACTCTCTATCTCAGTGACTCTCTCTCTATCTCAGTGACACTCTCTCTCTCTCTATCTCAGTGACTCTCTCTCTATCTCAGTGACTCTCTCTCTATCTCAGTGACACTCTCTATCTCAGTGACTCTCTCTCTATCTCAGTGACTCTCTCTATCTCAGTGACTCTATCTCAGTGACTCTCTCTATCTCAGTGACTCTCTCTCTATCTCAGTGACTCTCTCTCTATCTCAGTGACTCTCTCTCTATCTCAGTGACTCTCTCTATCTCAGTGACTCTATCTCAGTGACTCTCTCTATCTCAGTGACTCTCTCTCTATCTCAGTGACTCTCTCTCTATCTCAGTGACTCTCTCTCTCTATCTCAGTGACACTCTCTCTATCTCAGTGACTCTCTCTCTATCTCAGTGACTCTCTCTCTCTATCTCAGTGACACTCTCTCTATCTCAGTGACTCTCTCTCTATCTCAGTGACTCTCTCTCTATCTCAGTGACTCTCTCTCTCTATCTCAGTGACTCTCTCTCTATCTCAGTGACTCTCTCTCTATCTCAGTGACTCTCTCTCTATCTCAGTGACTCTCTCTCTATCTCAGTGACTCTCTCTCTATCTCAGTGACTCTCTCTCTATCTCAGTGACTCTCTCTCTATCTCAGTGACTCTCTCTCTCTATCTCAGTGACTCTCTCTCTATCTCAGTGACTCTCTCTCTCTATCTCAGTGACTCTCTCTCTATCTCAGTGACTCTCTCTATCTCAGTGACTCTCTCTATCTCAGTGACTCTATCTCAGTGACTCTCTCTATCTCAGTGACTCTCTCTCTATCTCAGTGACTCTCTCTCTATCTCAGTGACTCTCTCTCTATCTCAGTGACTCTCTCTCTATCTCAGTGACTCTCTCTATCTCAGTGACTCTATCTCAGTGACTCTCTCTATCTCAGTGACTCTCTCTCTATCTCAGTGACTCTCTCTCTATCTCAGTGACTCTCTCTCTATCTCAGTGACTCTATCTCAGTGACTCTCTCTATCTCAGTGACTCTCTCTCTATCTCAGTGACTCTCTCTCTATCTCAGTGACTCTCTCTCTATCTCAGTGACTCTCTCTCTATCTCAGTGACTCTCTCTATCTCAGTGACTCTATCTCAGTGACTCTCTCTATCTCAGTGACTCTCTCTCTATCTCAGTGACTCTCTCTCTATCTCAGTGACTCTCTCTCTATCTCAGTGACTCTCTCTCTATCTCAGTGACTCTATCTCAGTGACTCTCTCTATCTCAGTGACTCTCTCTCTATCTCAGTGACTCTCTCTCTATCTCAGTGACTCTCTCTCTCTATCTCAGTGACACTCTCTCTATCTCAGTGACTCTCTCTCTATCTCAGTGACTCTCTCTCTCTATCTCAGTGACACTCTCTCTATCTCAGTGACTCTCTCTCTATCTCAGTGACTCTCTCTCTCTATCTCAGTGACTCTCTCTCTATCTCAGTGACTCTCTCTCTATCTCAGTGACTCTCTCTCTATCTCAGTGACTCTCTCTCTATCTCAGTGACTCTCTCTCTATCTCAGTGACTCTCTCTCTATCTCAGTGACTCTCTCTCTATCTCAGTGACTCTCTCTCTCTATCTCAGTGACTCTCTCTCTCTATCTCAGTGACTCTCTCTCTCTATCTCAGTGACTCTCTCTCGATCTCAGTGACTCTCTCTATCTCAGTGACTCTATCTCAGTGACTCTCTCTATCTCAGTGACTCTCTCTCTATCTCAGTGACTCTCTCTCTATCTCAGTGACTCTCTCTCTATCTCAGTGACTCTCTCTATCTCAGTGACTCTATCTCAGTGACTCTCTATCTCAGTGACTCTCTATCTCAGTGACTCTCTCTCTATCTGTGACTCTCTCTCTATCTCAGTGACTCTCTCTCTCTATCTCAGTGACACTCCCTCTATCTCAGTGACTCTCTCTCTATCTCAGTGACTCTCTCTCTCTATCTCAGTGACACTCTCTCTATCTCAGTGACTCTCTCTCTATCTCAGTGACTCTCTCTCTCTATCTCAGTGACTCTCTCTATCTCAGTGACTCTCTCTCTCTATCTCAGTGACTCTCTCTCTATCTCAGTGACTCTCTCTCTATCTCAGTGACTCTCTCTCTATCTCAGTGACTCTCTCTCTATCTCAGTGACTCTCTCTCTATCTCAGTGACTCTCTCTCTATCTCAGTGACTCTCTCTCTATCTCAGTGACTCTCTCTCTATCTCAGTGACTCTCTATCTCAGTGACTCTATCTCAGTGACTCTCTCTATCTCAGTGACTCTCTCTCTGTCTCAGTGACTCTCTCTCTCTCTATCTCAGTGACTCTCTCTCTATCTCAGTGACTCTCTCTCTCTATCTCAGTGACTCTCTCTCTCTATCTCAGTGACTCTCTATCTCAGTGACTCTCTCTCTATCTCAGTGACACTCTCTCTCTCTATCTCAGTGACTCTCTCTCTATCTCAGTGACTCTCTCTCTATCTCAGTGACTCTCTCTCTCTATCTCAGTGACTCTCTCTATCTCAGTGACTCTCTCTCTATCTCAGTGACTCTCTCTCTATCTCAGTGACTCTCTCTCTATCTCAGTGACTCTCTCTCTCTATCTCAGTGACTCTCTCTCTATCTCAGTGACTCTCTCTATCTCAGTGACTCTATCTCAGTGACTCTCTCTATCTCAGTGACTCTCTCTCTATCTCAGTGACTCTCTCTCTCTATCTCAGTGACTCTCTATCTCTATCTCAGTGGCTCTCTCTCTCTATCTCAGTGACTCTCTATCTCAGTGACTCTCTCTCTATCTCAGTGACACTCTCTCTCTCTCTATCTCAGTGACACTCTCTCAATCTCAGTGACTCTCTCTCTATCTCAGTGACTCTCTCTATCTCAGTGACTCTATCTCAGTGACTCTCTCTATCTCAGTGACTCTCTCTCTATCTCAGTGACTCTCTCTCTCTATCTCAGTGACTCTCTATCTCTATCTCAGTGGCTCTCTCTATCTCAGTGACTCTCTTTCTCTATCTCAGTGACTCTCTCTATCTCAGTGACTCACTCTCTATCTCAGTGACTCTCTCTCTCTATCTCAGTGACTCTCTCTCTATCTCAGTGACTCTCTCTCTATCTCAGTGACTCTCTCTCTATCTCAGTGACTCTCTCTATCTCAGTGACTCTCTCTCTCTATCTCAGTGACTCTCTGTCTCAGTGACTCTCTCTCTATGTCAGTGACACTCTCTCTCTCTCTCTATCTCAGTGACTCTCTCTCTATCTCAGTGACTCTCTCTCTATCTCAGTGACTCTCTCTCTATCTCAGTGACTCTCTCTCTATCTCAGTGACTCTCTATCTCTATCTCAGTGGCTCTCTCTATCTCAGTGACTCTCTTTCTCTATCTCAGTGACTCTCTCTATCTCAGTGACTCTCTCTCTATCTCAGTGACTCTCTCTATCTCAGTGACTCTCTCTCTCTATCTCAGTGACTCTCTCTCTATCTCAGTGACTCTCTCTCTATCTCAGTGACTCTCTCTCTATCTCAGTGACTCTCTCTATCTCAGTGACTCTCTCTCTCTATCTCAGTGACTCTCTGTCTCAGTGACTCTCTCTCTATGTCAGTGACACTCTCTCTCTCTATCTCAGTGACTCTCTCTCTCTATCTCAGTGACTCTCTCTATCTCAGTGACTCTCTCTCTATCTCAGTGACTCTCTCTCTATCTCAGTGACTCTCTCTCTCTATCTCAGTGACTCTCTCTCTATCTCAGTGACTCTCTCTCTATCTCAGTGACTCTCTCTATCTCAGTGACTCTCTCTCTATCTCAGTGACTCTCTCTATCTCAGTGACTCTCTATCTCAGTGACTCTCTCTCTCTATCTCAGTGACACTCTCTCTCTCTATCTCAGTGACTCTCTCTCTATCTCAGTGACTCTCTCTCTATCTCAGTGGCTCTCTCTCTCTATCTCAGTGACTCTCTTTCTCTATCTCAGTGACTCTCTCTCTATCTCAGTGACTCTTTCTCTATCTCAGTGACTCTCTCTCTATCTCAGTGACTCTCTATCTCAGTGACTCTCTCTCTATCTCAGTGACACTCTCTCTCTCTATCTCAGTGACACTCTCTCTCTCTATCCCAGTGACTCTCTCTCTATCTCAGTGACTCTCTCTATCTCAGTGACTCTCTCTCTATCTCAGTGACTCTCTCTCTCTATCTCAGTGACTCTCTCTCTCTCTATCTCAGTGACTCTCTATCTCAGTGACTCTCTCTCTATCTCAGTGACTCTCTCTCTATCTCAGTGACTCTCTCTCTCTCTATCTCAGTGACTCTCTCTCTCTCTATCTTTGTGACTCTCTCTCTCTCTATCTCAGTGACTCTCTCTCTATCTCAGTGACTCTCTCTCTATCTCAGTGATTCTCTCTCTATCTCAGTGACTCTCTCTATCTCAGTGACTCTCTCTCTCTATCTCAGTGACTCTCTCTCTATCTCAGTGACTCTCTCTCTATCTCAGTGACTCTCTCTCTCTATCTCAGTGACTCTCTCTCTCTCTATCTCAGTGACTCTCTCTCTCTCTATCTCAGTGACTCTCTTTCTCTATCTCAGTGACTCTCTCTCTCTATCTCAGTGACTCTCTCTCTATCTCAGTGACTCTCTCTCTATCTCAGTGACTCTCTCTCTATCTCAGTGACTCTCTCTCTATCTCAGTGACTCTCTCTCTATCTCAGTGACTCTCTCTCTCTATCTCAGTGACTCTCTCTCTATCTCAGTGACACTCTCTCAAATTCAGTGACTCTCTCTCTCTATCTCAGTGACTCTCTCTCTATCTCAGTGACTCTCTCTATCTCAGTGACTCTCTCTCTCTATCTCAGTGACTCTCTCTCTATCTCAGTGACTCTCTCTCTCTATCTCAGTGACTCTCTCTATCTCAGTGACTCTCTCTCTCTATCTCAGTGACACTCTCTCTCTCTATCTCAGTGACTCTCTCTCTTTATCTCAGTGACTCTCTCTCTCTATCTCAGTGACTCTCTCTCTCTATCTCAGTGACTCTCTCTCTATCTCAGTGACTCTCTCTCTATCTCAGTGACTCTCTATCTCAGGGACTTCCTCTCTGTCTCAGTGACTCTCTCTCTCTATCTCAGTGACTCGCTATCTCAGTGACTCTCTCTCTATCTCAGTGACACTCTCTCTCTCTATCTCAGTGACTCTCTCTCTCTATCTCAGTGACTCTCTCTCTATCTCAGTGACTCTCTCTTTATCTCAGTGACTTTCTATCTCAGGGACTTTCTCTCTGTCTCAGTGACTCTCTATCTCTATCTCTGTGACTCTCTATCTCAGTGACTCTCTCTCTCTATCTCAGTGACTCTCTCTCTCTATCTCAGTGACTCTCTCTATCTCAGTGACTCTCTCTCTCTCTATCTCAGTGACACTCTCTTTCTATCTCAGTGACTCTCTCTCTATCTCAGTGACTCTCTCTCTCTATCTCAGTGACTCTATCTCAGTAACTCTCTCTCTATCTCAGTGACTCTCTCTATCTCACTGACTCTCTCTCTATCACAGTGACTCTCTCTCTCTATCTCAGTGACTCTCTCTCTCTCTATCTCAGTGACTCTCTATCTATCTCAGTGACTCTCTATCTATCTCAGTGACTCTCTCTCTATCTCAGTGACTCTCTCTATCTCAGTGACTCTCTCTATCTCAGTGACTCTCTCTCTGTGACTCTCTCTCTCTATCTCAGTGACTCTCTCTCTATCTCAGTGACTATCTCTCTCTATCTCAGTGACTCTCTCTATCTCAGTGACTCTCTCTCTATCTCAGTGACTCTCTCTCTATCTCAGTGACTCTCTCTCTATCTCAGTGACTCTCTCTCTATCTCAGTGACTCTCTCTCTATCTCAGTGACTCTCTCTCTATCTCAGTGACTCTCTCTCTATCTCAGTGACTCTCTCTCTCTATCTCAGTGACTCTCTCTCTCTATCTCAGTGACTCTCTCTCTCTATCTCAGTGACTCTCTCTCGATCTCAGTGACTCTCTCTATCTCAGTGACTCTATCTCAGTGACTCTCTCTATCTCAGTGACTCTCTCTCTATCTCAGTGACTCTCTCTCTATCTCAGTGACTCTCTCTCTATCTCAGTGACTCTCTCTATCTCAGTGACTCTATCTCAGTGACTCTCTATCTCAGTGACTCTCTATCTCAGTGACTCTCTCTCTATCTGTGACTCTCTCTCTATCTCAGTGACTCTCTCTCTCTATCTCAGTGACACTCCCTCTATCTCAGTGACTCTCTCTCTATCTCAGTGACTCTCTCTCTCTATCTCAGTGACACTCTCTCTATCTCAGTGACTCTCTCTCTATCTCAGTGACTCTCTCTCTCTATCTCAGTGACTCTCTCTATCTCAGTGACTCTCTCTCTCTATCTCAGTGACTCTCTCTCTATCTCAGTGACTCTCTCTCTATCTCAGTGACTCTCTCTCTATCTCAGTGACTCTCTCTCTATCTCAGTGACTCTCTCTCTATCTCAGTGACTCTCTCTCTATCTCAGTGACTCTCTCTCTATCTCAGTGACTCTCTCTCTATCTCAGTGACTCTCTATCTCAGTGACTCTATCTCAGTGACTCTCTCTATCTCAGTGACTCTCTCTCTGTCTCAGTGACTCTCTCTCTCTCTATCTCAGTGACTCTCTCTCTATCTCAGTGACTCTCTCTCTCTATCTCAGTGACTCTCTCTCTCTATCTCAGTGACTCTCTATCTCAGTGACTCTCTCTCTATCTCAGTGACACTCTCTCTCTCTATCTCAGTGACTCTCTCTCTATCTCAGTGACTCTCTCTCTATCTCAGTGACTCTCTCTCTCTATCTCAGTGACTCTCTCTATCTCAGTGACTCTCTCTCTATCTCAGTGACTCTCTCTCTATCTCAGTGACTCTCTCTCTATCTCAGTGACTCTCTCTCTCTATCTCAGTGACTCTCTCTCTATCTCAGTGACTCTCTCTATCTCAGTGACTCTATCTCAGTGACTCTCTCTATCTCAGTGACTCTCTCTCTATCTCAGTGACTCTCTCTCTCTATCTCAGTGACTCTCTATCTCTATCTCAGTGGCTCTCTCTCTCTATCTCAGTGACTCTCTATCTCAGTGACTCTCTCTCTATCTCAGTGACACTCTCTCTCTCTCTATCTCAGTGACACTCTCTCAATCTCAGTGACTCTCTCTCTATCTCAGTGACTCTCTCTATCTCAGTGACTCTATCTCAGTGACTCTCTCTATCTCAGTGACTCTCTCTCTATCTCAGTGACTCTCTCTCTCTATCTCAGTGACTCTCTATCTCTATCTCAGTGGCTCTCTCTATCTCAGTGACTCTCTTTCTCTATCTCAGTGACTCTCTCTATCTCAGTGACTCACTCTCTATCTCAGTGACTCTCTCTCTCTATCTCAGTGACTCTCTCTCTATCTCAGTGACTCTCTCTCTATCTCAGTGACTCTCTCTCTATCTCAGTGACTCTCTCTATCTCAGTGACTCTCTCTCTCTATCTCAGTGACTCTCTGTCTCAGTGACTCTCTCTCTATGTCAGTGACACTCTCTCTCTCTCTCTATCTCAGTGACTCTCTCTCTATCTCAGTGACTCTCTCTCTATCTCAGTGACTCTCTCTCTATCTCAGTGACTCTCTCTCTATCTCAGTGACTCTCTATCTCTATCTCAGTGGCTCTCTCTATCTCAGTGACTCTCTTTCTCTATCTCAGTGACTCTCTCTATCTCAGTGACTCTCTCTCTATCTCAGTGACTCTCTCTATCTCAGTGACTCTCTCTCTCTATCTCAGTGACTCTCTCTCTATCTCAGTGACTCTCTCTCTATCTCAGTGACTCTCTCTCTATCTCAGTGACTCTCTCTATCTCAGTGACTCTCTCTCTCTATCTCAGTGACTCTCTGTCTCAGTGACTCTCTCTCTATGTCAGTGACACTCTCTCTCTCTATCTCAGTGACTCTCTCTCTCTATCTCAGTGACTCTCTCTATCTCAGTGACTCTCTCTCTATCTCAGTGACTCTCTCTCTATCTCAGTGACTCTCTCTCTCTATCTCAGTGACTCTCTCTCTATCTCAGTGACTCTCTCTCTATCTCAGTGACTCTCTCTATCTCAGTGACTCTCTCTCTATCTCAGTGACTCTCTCTATCTCAGTGACTCTCTATCTCAGTGACTCTCTCTCTCTATCTCAGTGACACTCTCTCTCTCTATCTCAGTGACTCTCTCTCTATCTCAGTGACTCTCTCTCTATCTCAGTGGCTCTCTCTCTCTATCTCAGTGACTCTCTTTCTCTATCTCAGTGACTCTCTCTCTATCTCAGTGACTCTTTCTCTATCTCAGTGACTCTCTCTCTATCTCAGTGACTCTCTATCTCAGTGACTCTCTCTCTATCTCAGTGACACTCTCTCTCTCTATCTCAGTGACACTCTCTCTCTCTATCCCAGTGACTCTCTCTCTATCTCAGTGACTCTCTCTATCTCAGTGACTCTCTCTCTATCTCAGTGACTCTCTCTCTCTATCTCAGTGACTCTCTCTCTCTCTATCTCAGTGACTCTCTATCTCAGTGACTCTCTCTCTATCTCAGTGACTCTCTCTCTATCTCAGTGACTCTCTCTCTCTCTATCTCAGTGACTCTCTCTCTCTCTATCTTTGTGACTCTCTCTCTCTCTATCTCAGTGACTCTCTCTCTATCTCAGTGACTCTCTCTCTATCTCAGTGATTCTCTCTCTATCTCAGTGACTCTCTCTATCTCAGTGACTCTCTCTCTCTATCTCAGTGACTCTCTCTCTATCTCAGTGACTCTCTCTCTATCTCAGTGACTCTCTCTCTCTATCTCAGTGACTCTCTCTCTATCTCAGTGACTCTCTCTCTCTCTATCTCAGTGACTCTCTTTCTCTATCTCAGTGACTCTCTCTCTCTATCTCAGTGACTCTCTCTCTATCTCAGTGACTCTCTCTCTATCTCAGTGACTCTCTCTCTATCTCAGTGACTCTCTCTCTATCTCAGTGACTCTCTCTCTATCTCAGTGACTCTCTCTCTCTATCTCAGTGACTCTCTCTCTATCTCAGTGACACTCTCTCAAATTCAGTGACTCTCTCTCTCTATCTCAGTGACTCTCTCTCTATCTCAGTGACTCTCTCTATCTCAGTGACTCTCTCTCTCTATCTCAGTGACTCTCTCTCTATCTCAGTGACTCTCTCTCTCTATCTCAGTGACTCTCTCTATCTCAGTGACTCTCTCTCTCTATCTCAGTGACACTCTCTCTCTCTATCTCAGTGACTCTCTCTCTTTATCTCAGTGACTCTCTCTCTCTATCTCAGTGACTCTCTCTCTCTATCTCAGTGACTCTCTCTCTATCTCAGTGACTCTCTCTCTATCTCAGTGACTCTCTATCTCAGGGACTTCCTCTCTGTCTCAGTGACTCTCTCTCTCTATCTCAGTGACTCGCTATCTCAGTGACTCTCTCTCTATCTCAGTGACACTCTCTCTCTCTATCTCAGTGACTCTCTCTCTCTATCTCAGTGACTCTCTCTCTATCTCAGTGACTCTCTCTTTATCTCAGTGACTTTCTATCTCAGGGACTTTCTCTCTGTCTCAGTGACTCTCTATCTCTATCTCTGTGACTCTCTATCTCAGTGACTCTCTCTCTCTATCTCAGTGACTCTCTCTCTCTATCTCAGTGACTCTCTCTATCTCAGTGACTCTCTCTCTCTCTATCTCAGTGACACTCTCTTTCTATCTCAGTGACTCTCTCTCTATCTCAGTGACTCTCTCTCTCTATCTCAGTGACTCTATCTCAGTAACTCTCTCTCTATCTCAGTGACTCTCTCTATCTCACTGACTCTCTCTCTATCACAGTGACTCTCTCTCTCTATCTCAGTGACTCTCTCTCTCTCTATCTCAGTGACTCTCTCTCTATCTCAGTGACTCTCTCTCTATCTCAGTGACTCTCTCTCTATCTCAGTGACTCTCTCTCTATCTCAGTGACTCTCTCTCTATCTCAGTGACTCTCTCTCTCTATCTCAGTGACTCTCTATCTCAGTGACTCTCTATCTCAGTGACTCTCTATCTGAGTGACTCTCTCTCTATCTCAGTGACACACTTTCTCTCTATCGCAGTGACTCTCTCTCTATCTCAGTGACTCTCTCTCTATCTCAGTGACTCTCTCTCTATCTCAGTGACTCTCTCTATCTCAGTGACTCTCTCTATCTCAGTGACTCTCTCTCTCTCTCAGTGACTCTCTCTCTCTATCTCAGTGACTCTCTATCTCAGTGACTCTCTCTCTATCTCAGTGACTCTCTCTCTCTATCTCAGTGACTCTCTCTCTATCTCAGTGACTCTCTCTCTCTATCTCAGTGACTCTCTCTATCTCAGTGACTCTCTCTCTATCTCAGTGACTCTCTCTCTATCTCAGTGACTCTCTCTCTATCTCAGTGACTCTCTCTCTAGCTCAGTGACTCTCTCTATCTCAGTGACTCTCTCTCTCTATCTCAGTGGCTCTCTCTCTCTATCTCAGAGACTCTCTTTCTCTATCTCAGTGACTCTCTCTCAAATTCAGTGACTCTCTCTCTCTATCTCAGTGACTCTCTCTCTATCTCAGTGACTCTCTCTCAAATTCAGTGACTCTATCTCAGTGACTCTATCTCAGTGACTCTCTCTATCTCAGTGACTCTCTCTCTATCTCAGTGACTCTCTCTCTCTCTATCTCAGTGACTCTCTCTCTCTATCTCAGTGACTCTCTATCTCAATGACTCTCTCTCTATCTCAGTGACACTCTCTCTCTCTATCTCAGTGACTCTCCCTCTATCTCAGTGACTCTCTCTCTATCTCAGTGACTCTCTCTCTATCTCAGTGACTCTCTCTCTATCTCAGTGACTCTCTCTCTATCTCAGTGACTCTCTCTCTATCTCAGTGACTCTCTCTCTATCTCAGTGACTCTCTCTCTATCTCAGTGACTCTCTCTATCTCAGTGACTCTCTCTATCTCAGTGACTCTCTACCTCAGTGACTCTCTCTCTCTATCTCAGTGACTCTCTCTCTCTATCTCAGTGACTCTCTCTCTCTATCTCAGTGACTCTCTCTATCTCAGTGACTCTCTCTCTCTCAGTGACTCTCTCTCTCTCTATCTCAGTGACACTCTCTCTCTATCTCAGTGACTCTCTCTCTCTCTATCTCAGTGACTCTCTCTCTATCTCAGTGACTCTCTCTCTCTCTATCTCAGTGACTCTCTCTCTATCTCTGTGACTCTCTCTCTATCTCAGTGACTCTCTCTCTCTATCTCAGTGACTCTCTCTATCTCAGTGACTCTCTCTCTCTCTATCTCAGTGACACTCTCTCTCTATCTCAGTGACTCTCTCTCTCTCTATCTCAGTGACTCTCTCTCTCTATCTCAGTGACTCTATCTCAGTAACTCTCTCTCTATCTCAGTGACTCTCTCTATCTCACTGACTCTCTCTCTATCACAGTGACTCTCTCTCTCTATCTCAGTGACTCTCTCTCTCTCTATCTCAGTGACTCTCTCTCTATCTCAGTGACTCTCTCTCTATCTCAGTGACTCTCTCTCTCTATCTCAGTGACTCTCTCTATCTCAGTGACTCTCTCTCTATCTCAGTGTCTCTCTATCTCAGTGACTCTCTATCTCAGTGACTCTCTCTCTATCTCAGTGACTCTCTCTATCTCAGTGACTCTCTCTCTATCTCAGTGACTCTCTCTCTATCTCAGTGACTCTCTCTCTATCTCAGTGACTCTCTCTCTATCTCAGTGACTCTCTCTCTATCTCAGTGACTCTCTCTCTATCTCAGTGATTCTCTCTATCTCAGTGACTCTCTCTATCTCAGTGACTCTCTATCTCAGTGACTCTCTCTATCTCAGTGACTCTCTATCTCAGTGACTCTCTCTCTATCTCAGTGACTCTCTATCTATCTCAGTGACTCTCTCTCTATCTCAGTGACTCTCTCTCTATCTCAGTGACACTCTCTCTCTCTATCTCAGTGACTCTCTCTCTATCTCAGTGACTCTCTATCTCAGTGACTCTCTCTCTATCTCAGTGACTCTCTCTCTATCTCAGTGACTCTCTCTCTCTCTATCTCAGTGACTCTCTCTCTATCTCAGTGACTCTCTCTATCTCAGTGACTCTCTCTATCTCAGTGACTCTCTATCTCAGTGACTCTCTCTCTCTATCTCAGTGACTCTCTATCTCAGTGACACTCTCTCTCTCTATCTCAGTGACTCTCTCTCTATCTCAGTGACTCTCTCTCTCTATCTCAGTGACTCTCTCTATCTCACTGACTCTCTCTCTATCTCAGTGGCTCTCTCTCTCTATCTCAGTGACTCTCTATCTCAGTGACTCTCTCTCTATCTCAGTGACACTCTCTCTCTCTCTATCTCAGTGACACTCTCTCAATCTCAGTGACTCTCTCTCTATCTCAGTGACTCTCTCTATCTCAGTGACTCTACCTCAGTGACTCTCTCTATCTCAGTGACTCTCTCTCTATCTCAGTGACTCGCTCTCTCTATCTCAGTGACTCTCTATCTCTATCTCAGTGGCTCTCTCTATCTCAGTGACTCTCTTTCTCTATCTCAGTGACTCTCTCTATCTCAGTGACTCACTCTCTATCTCAGTGACTCTCTCTCTCTATCTCAGTGACTCTCTCTCTATCTCAGTGACTCTCTCTCTATCTCAGTGACTCTCTCTCTATCTCAGTGACTCTCTCTATCTCAGTGACTCTCTCTCTCTATCTCAGTGACTCTCTGTCTCAGTGACTCTCTCTCTATGTCAGTGACACTCTCTCTCTCTCTCTATCTCAGTGACTCTCTCTCTATCTCAGTGACTCTCTCTCTATCTCAGTGACTCTCTCTCTATCTCAGTGACTCTCTCTCTATCTCAGTGACTCTCTCTCTATCTCAGTGACTCTCTATCTCTATCTCAGTGGCTCTCTCTATCTCAGTGACTCTGTTTCTCTATCTCAGTGACTCTCTCTATCTCAGTGACTCTCTCTCTATCTCAGTGACTCTCTCTATCTCAGTGACTCTCTCTCTCTATCTCAGTGACTCTCTCTCTATCTCAGTGACTCTCTCTCTATCTCAGTGACTCTCTCTCTATCTCAGTGACTCTCTCTATCTCAGTGACTCTCTCTCTCTATCTCAGTGACTCTCTGTCTCAGTGACTCTCTCTCTATGTCAGTGACACTCTCTCTCTCTATCTCAGTGACTCTCTCTCTCTATCTCAGTGACTCTCTCTCTCTATCTCAGTGACTCTCTCTCTATCTCAGTGACTCTCTCTCTATCTCAGTGACTCTCTCTCTCTATCTCAGTGACTCTCTCTCTATCTCAGTGACTCTCTCTCTATCTCAGTGACTCTCTCTCTATCTCAGTGACTCTCTCTCTCTATCTCAGTGACTCTCTCTCTATCTCAGTGACTCTCTCTATCTCAGTGACTCTCTATCTCAGTGACTCTCTCTCTCTATCTCAGTGACACTCTCTCTCTCTATCTCAGTGACTCTCTCTCTATCTCAGTGACTCTCTCTCTATCTCAGTGGCTCTCTCTCTCTATCTCAGTGACTCTCTTTCTCTATCTCAGTGACTCTCTCTCTATCTCAGTGACTCTTTCTCTATCTCAGTGACTCTCTCTCTATCTCAGTGACTCTCTATCTCAGTGACTCTCTCTCTATCTCAGTGACACTCTCTCTCTCTATCTCAGTGACACTCTCTCTCTCTATCCCAGTGACTCTCTCTCTATCTCAGTGACTCTCTCTATCTCAGTGACTCTCTCTCTATCTCAGTGACTCTCTCTCTATCTCAGTGACTCTCTCTCTCTCTATCTCAGTGACTCTCTATCTCAGTGACTCTCTCTCTATCTCAGTGACTCTCTCTCTATCTCAGTGACTCTCTCTCTCTCTATCTCAGTGACTCTCTCTCTCTCTATCTTTGTGACTCTCTCTCTCTCTATCTCAGTGACTCTCTCTCTATCTCAGTGACTCTCTCTCTATCTCAGTGATTCTCTCTCTATCTCAGTGACTCTCTCTATCTCAGTGACTCTCTCTCTCTATCTCAGTGACTCTCTCTCTATCTCAGTGACTCTCTCTCTATCTCAGTGACTCTCTCTCTCTATCTCAGTGACTCTCTCTCTATCTCAGTGACTCTCTCTCTCTCTATCTCAGTGACTCTCTTTCTCTATCTCAGTGACTCTCTCTCTCTATCTCAGTGACTCTCTCTCTATCTCAGTGACTCTCTCTCTATCTCAGTGACTCTCTCTCTATCTCAGTGACTCTCTCTCTATCTCAGTGACTCTCTCTCTATCTCAGTGACTCTCTCTCTATCTCAGTGACTCTCTCTCTCTATCTCAGTGACTCTCTCTCTATCTCAGTGACACTCTCTCAAATTCAGTGACTCTCTCTCTCTATCTCAGTGACTCTCTCTCTATCTCAGTGACTCTCTCTATCTCAGTGACTCTCTCTCTCTATCTCAGTGACTCTCTCTCTATCTCAGTGACTCTCTCTCTCTATCTCAGTGACTCTCTCTATCTCAGTGACTCTCTCTCTCTATCTCAGTGACACTCTCTCTCTCTATCTCAGTGACTCTCTCTCTTTATCTCAGTGACTCTCTCTCTCTATCTCAGTGACTCTCTCTCTCTATCTCAGTGACTCTCTCTCTATCTCAGTGACTCTCTATCTCAGGGACTTCCTCTCTGTCTCAGTGACTCTCTCTCTCTATCTCAGTGACTCGCTATCTCAGTGACTCTCTCTCTATCTCAGTGACACTCTCTCTCTCTATCTCAGTGACTCTCTCTCTCTATCTCAGTGACTCTCTCTCTATCTCAGTGACTCTCTCTTTATCTCAGTGACTTTCTATCTCAGGGACTTTCTCTCTGTCTCAGTGACTCTCTATCTCTATCTCAGTGACTCTCTATCTCAGTGACTCTCTCTCTCTATCTCAGTGACTCTCTCTCTCTATCTCAGTGACTCTCTCTATCTCAGTGACTCTCTCTCTCTCTATCTCAGTGACACTCTCTTTCTATCTCAGTGACTCTCTCTCTCTCTATCTCAGTGACTCTCTCTCTCTATCTCAGTGACTCTATCTCAGTAACTCTCTCTCTATCTCAGTGACTCTCTCTATCTCACTGACTCTCTCTCTATCACAGTGACTCTCTCTCTCTATCTCAGTGACTCTCTCTCTCTCTATCTCAGTGACTCTCTCTCTATCTCAGTGACTCTCTCTCTATCTCAGTGACTCTCTCTCTATCTCAGTGACTCTCTCTCTATCTCAGTGACTCTCTCTATCTCAGTGACTCTCTATCTCAGTGACTCTCTATCTCAGTGACTCTCTATCTGAGTGACTCTCTCTCTATCTCAGTGACACACTTTCTCTCTATCGCAGTGACTCTCTCTCTATCTCAGTGACTCTCTCTCTATCTCAGTGACTCTCTCTCTATCTCAGTGACTCTCTCTCTATCTCAGTGACTCTCTCTATCTCAGTGACTCTCTCTATCTCAGTGACTCTCTCTCTCTCTCAGTGACTCTCTCTCTCTATCTCAGTGACTCTCTATCTCAGTGACTCTCTCTCTATCTCAGTGACTCTCTCTCTCTATCTCAGTGACTCTCTCTCTATCTCAGTGACTCTCTCTCTCTATCTCAGTGACTCTCTCTATCTCAGTGACTCTCTCTCTATCTCAGTGACTCTCTCTCTATCTCAGTGACTCTCTCTCTATCTCAGTGACTCTCTCTCTAGCTCAGTGACTCTCTCTATCTCAGTGACTCTCTCTCTCTATCTCAGTGGCTCTCTCTCTCTATCTCAGAGACTCTCTTTCTCTATCTCAGTGACTCTCTCTCAAATTCAGTGACTCTCTCTCTCTATCTCAGTGACTCTCTCTCTATCTCAGTGACTCTCTCTCAAATTCAGTGACTCTATCTCAGTGACTCTATCTCAGTGACTCTCTCTATCTCAGTGACTCTCTCTCTATCTCAGTGACTCTCTCTCTCTCTATCTCAGTGACTCTCTCTCTCTATCTCAGTGACTCTCTATCTCAATGACTCTCTCTCTATCTCAGTGACACTCTCTCTCTCTATCTCAGTGACTCTCCCTCTATCTCAGTGACTCTCTCTCTATCTCAGTGACTCTCTCTCTATCTCAGTGACTCTCTCTCTATCTCAGTGACTCTCTCTCTATCTCAGTGACTCTCTCTCTATCTCAGTGACTCTCTCTCTATCTCAGTGACTCTCTCTCTATCTCAGTGACTCTCTCTATCTCAGTGACTCTCTCTATCTCAGTGACTCTCTACCTCAGTGACTCTCTCTCTCTATCTCAGTGACTCTCTCTCTCTATCTCAGTGACTCTCTCTCTCTATCTCAGTGACTCTCTCTATCTCAGTGACTCTCTCTCTCTCAGTGACTCTCTCTCTCTCTATCTCAGTGACACTCTCTCTCTATCTCAGTGACTCTCTCTCTCTCTATCTCAGTGACTCTCTCTCTATCTCAGTGACTCTCTCTCTCTCTATCTCAGTGACTCTCTCTCTATCTCAGTGACTCTCTCTCTATCTCAGTGACTCTCTCTCTCTATCTCAGTGACTCTCTCTATCTCAGTGACTCTCTCTCTCTCTATCTCAGTGACTCTCTCTCTCTATCTCAGTGACTCTCTCTATCTCAGTGACTCTCTCTCTATCTCAGTGTCTCTCTATCTCAGTGACTCTCTATCTCAGTGACTCTCTCTCTATCTCAGTGACTCTCTCTATCTCAGTGACTCTCTCTCTATCTCAGTGACTCTCTCTCTATCTCAGTGACTCTCTCTCTATCTCAGTGACTCTCTCTCTATCTCAGTGACTCTCTCTCTATCTCAGTGACTCTCTCTCTATCTCAGTGACTCTCTCTATCTCAGTGACTCTCTCTATCTCAGTGACTCTCTATCTCAGTGACTCTCTCTATCTCAGTGACTCTCTATCTCAGTGACTCTCTCTCTATCTCAGTGACTCTCTATCTATCTCAGTGACTCTCTCTCTATCTCAGTGACTCTCTCTCTATCTCAGTGACACTCTCTCTCTCTATCTCAGTGACTCTCTCTCTATCTCAGTGACTCTCTATCTCAGTGACTCTCTCTCTATCTCAGTGACTCTCTCTCTATCTCAGTGACTCTCTCTCTCTCTATCTCAGTGACTCTCTCTCTATCTCAGTGACTCTCTCTATCTCAGTGACTCTCTCTATCTCAGTGACTCTCTATCTCAGTGACTCTCTCTCTCTATCTCAGTGACTCTCTATCTCAGTGACACTCTCTCTCTCTATCTCAGTGACTCTCTCTCTATCTCAGTGACTCTCTCTCTCTATCTCAGTGACTCTCTCTATCTCAGTGACTCTCTCTCTATCTCAGTGACTGTCTATCACAGTGACTCTCTCTCTCTATCTCAGTGACTATCTATCTCAGTGACTCTCTCTCTATCTCAGTGACTCTCTCTCTCTATCTCAGTGACTCTCTATCTCAGTGACTCTCTATCTATCTCAGTGACTCTCTATCTATCTCAGTGACTCTCTCTCTATCTCAGTGACTCTCTCTATCTCAGTGACTCTCTCTATCTCAGTGACTCTCTCTCTCAGTGACTCTCTCTCTCTATCTCAGTGACTCTCTCTCTATCTCAGTGACTATCTCCCTCTATCTCAGTGACTCTCTCTCTATCTCAGTGACTCTCTCTCTATCTCAGTGACTCTCTCTCTATCTCAGTGACTCTCTCTCTCTCTATCTCAGTGACTCTCTCTCTATCTCAGTGACTCTCTCTCTCTATCTCAGTGGCTCTCTCTCTCTATCTCAGAGACTCTCTTTCTCTATCTCAGTGACTCTCTCTCAAATTCAGTGACTCTCTCTCTCTATCTCAGTGACTCTCTCTCTATCTCAGTGACTCTCTCTATCTCAGTGACTCTCTCTCAAATTCAGTGACTATCTCTCTCTATCTTAGTGACTCTCTCTCTATCTCAGTGACTCTCTCTATCTCAGTGTCTCTCTCTCTATCTCAGTGACTCTCTCTATCTCAGTGACTCTCTATCTCAGTGACTCTCTCTCTCTATCTCAGTGACACTCTCTCTCTCTATCTCAGTGACTCTCTCTCTATCTCAGTGACTCTCTCTCTATCTCAGTGGCTCTCTCTCTCTATCTCAGTGACTCTCTTTCTCTATCTCAGTGACTCTCTCTCTATCTCAGTGACTCTTTCTCTATCTCAGTGACTCTCTCTCTATCTCAGTGACTATCTCAGTGACTCTCTCTCTATCTCAGTGACACTCTCTCTCTCTATCTCAGTGACACTCTCTCTCTCTATCCCAGTGACTCTCTCTCTATCTCAGTGACTCTCTCTATCTCAGTGACTCTCTCTCTATCTCAGTGACTCTCTCTCTCTATCTCAGTGACTCTCTCTCTCTCTATCTCAGTGACTCTCTATCTCAGTGACTCTCTCTCTATCTCAGTGACTCTCTCTCTATCTCAGTGACTCTCTCTCTCTCTATCTCAGTGACTCTCTCTCTCTCTATCTTTGTGACTCTCTCTCTCTATCTCAGTGACTCTCTCTCTATCTCAGTGACTCTCTCTCTATCTCAGTGACTCTCTCTCTATCTCAGTGACTCTCTCTATCTCAGTGACTCTCTCTCTCTATCTCAGTGACTCTCTCTCTATCTCAGTGACTCTCTCTCTATCTCAGTGACTCTCTCTCTCTATCTCAGTGACTCTCTCTCTATCTCAGTGACTCTCTCTCTCTCTATCTCAGTGACTCTCTCTCTCTATCTCAGTGACTCTCTCTCTCTATCTCAGTGACTCTCTCTCTATCTCAGTGACTCTCTCTCTATCTCAGTGACTCTCTCTCTATCTCAGTGACTCTCTCTCTATCTCAGTGACTCTCTCTCTATCTCAGTGACTCTCTCTCTATCTCAGTGACTCTCTCTCTCTATCTCAGTGACTCTCTCTCTATCTCAGTGACACTCTCTCAAATTCAATGACTCTCTCTCTCTATCTCAGTGACTCTCTCTCTATCTCAGTGACTCTCTCTATCTCAGTGACTCTCTCTCTCTATCTCAGTGACTCTCTCTATCTCAGTGACTCTCTCTCTCTATCTCAGTGACTCTCTCTATCTCAGTGACTCTCTCTCTCTATCTCAGTGACACTCTCTCTCTATCTCAGTGACTCTCTCTCTTTATCTCAGTGACTCTCTCTCTCTATCTCAGTGACTCTCTCTCTCTATCTCAGTGACTCTCTCTCTATCTCAGTGACTCTCTCTCTATCTCAGTGACTCTCTATCTCAGGGACTTCCTCTCTGTCTCAGTGACTCTCTCTCTCTATCTCAGTGACTCGCTATCTCAGTGACTCTCTCTCTATCTCAGTGACACTCTCTCTCTCTATCTCAGTGACTCTCTCTCTCTATCTCAGTGACTCTCTCTCTCTATCTCAGTGACTCTCTCTCTATCTCAGTGACTCTCTCTTTATCTCAGTGACTTTCTATCTCAGGGACTTTCTCTCTGTCTCAGTGACTCTCTATCTCTATCTCAGTGACTCTCTATCTCAGTGACTCTCTCTCTCTATCTCAGTGACTCTCTCTCTCTATCTCAGTGACTCTCTCTATCTCAGTGACTCTCTCTCTCTCTATCTCAGTGACACTCTCTTTCTATCTCAGTGACTCTCTCTCTCTCTATCTCAGTGACTCTCTCTCTCTATCTCAGTGACTCTATCTCAGTAACTCTCTCTCTATCTCAGTGACTCTCTCTATCTCACTGACTCTCTCTCTATCACAGTGACTCTCTCTCTCTATCTCAGTGACTCTCTCTCTCTCTATCTCAGTGACTCTCTCTCTATCTCAGTGACTCTCTCTCTATCTCAGTGACTCTCTCTCTATCTCAGTGACTCTCTCTCTATCTCAGTGACTCTCTCTCTCTATCTCAGTGACTCTCTATCTCAGTGACTCTCTATCTCAGTGACTCTCTATCTCAGTGACTCTCTATCTCAGTGACTCTCTCTCTATCTCAGTGACACACTCTCTCTCTATCTCAGTGACTCTCTCTCTATCTCAGTGACTCTCTCTCTATCTCAGTGACTCTCTCTCTATCTCAGTGACTCTCTCTATCTCAGTGACTCTCTCTATCTCAGTGACTCTCTCTCTCTATCAGTGACTCTCTCTCTCTATCTCAGTGACTCTCTATCTCAGTGACTCTCTCTCTATCTCAGTGACTCTCTCTCTCTATCTCAGTGACTCTCTCTCTATCTCAGTGACTCTCTCGCTCTATCTCAGTGACTCTCTCTATCTCAGTGACTCTCTCTCTATCTCAGTGACTCTCTCTCTATCTCAGTGACTCTCTCTCTATCTCAGTGACTCTCTCTCTATCTCAGTGACTCTCTCTATCTCAGTGACTCTCTCTCTCTATCTCAGTGGCTCTCTCTCTCTATCTCAGAGACTCTCTTTCTCTATCTCAGTGACTCTCTCTCAAATTCAGTGACTCTCTCTCTCTATCTCAGTGACTCTCTCTCTATCTCAGTGACTCTCTCTCAAATTCAGTGACTCTATCTCAGTGACTCTATCTCAGTGACTCTCTCTATCTCAGTGACTCGCTCTCTATCTCAGTGACTCTCTCTCTCTCTATCTCAGTGACTCTCTCTCTCTATCTCAGTGACTCTCTATCTCAATGACTCTCTCTCTATTTCAGTGACACTCTCTCTCTCTATCTCAGTGACTCTCCCTCTATCACAGTGACTCTCTCTCTATCTCAGTGACTCTCTCTATCTCAGTGACTCTCTCTCTATCTCAGTGACTCTCTCTCTATCTCAGTGACTCTCTCTCTATCTCAGTGACTCTCTCTCTATCTCAGTGACTCTCTCTCTATCTCAGTGACTCTCTCTCTATCTCAGTGACTCTCTCTATCTCAGTGACTCTCTCTATCTCAGTGACTCTCTATCTCAGTGACTCTCTCTCTCTATCTCAGTGACTCTCTCTCTATCTCAGTGACTCTCTCTCTCTATCTCAGTGACTCTCTCTCTCTCAGTGACTCTCTCTCTATCTCAGTGACTCTCTCTCTATCTCAGTGACTCTCTCTCTATCTCAGTGACTCTCTCTATCTCAGTGACTCTCTCTATCTCAGTGACTCTCTATCTCAGTGACTCTCTCTCTCTATCTCAGTGACTCTCTCTCTCTATCTCAGTGACTCTCTCTCTCTATCTCAGTGACTCTCTCTATCTCAGTGACTCTCTCTCTCTCTATCTCAGTGACACTCTCTCTCTATCTCAGTGACTCTCTCTCTCTCTATCTCAGTGACTCTCTCTCTATCTCAGTGACTCTCTCTCTCTCTATCTCAGTGACTCTCTCTCTATCTCAGTGACTCTCTCTCTATCTCAGTGACTCTCGCTCTCTATCTCAGTGACTCTCTCTATCTCAGTGACTCTCTCTCTCTCTATCTCAGTGACACTCTCTCTCTATCTCAGTGACTCTCTCTCTCTCTATCTCAGTGACTCTCTCTCTCTATCTCAGTGACTCTATCTCAGTAACTCTCTCTCTATCTCAGTGACTCTCTCTATCTCACTGACTCTCTCTCTATCACAGTGACTCTCTCTCTCTATCTCAGTGACTCTCTCTCTCTCTATCTCAGTGACTCTCTCTCTATCTCAGTGACTCTCTCTCTATCTCAGTGACTCTCTCTCTCTATCTCAGTGACTCTCTCTATCTCAGTGACTCTCTCTCTATCTCAGTGTCTCTCTATCTCAGTGACTCTCTATCTCAGTGACTCTCTCTCTATCTCAGTGACTCTCTCTATCTCAGTGACTCTCTCTCTATCTCAGTGCCTCTCTCTCTATCTCAGTGACTCTCTCTCTATCTCAGTGACTCTCTCTCTATCTCAGTGACTCTCTCTCTATCTCAGTGACTCTCTCTCTATCTCAGTGACTCTCTCTCTATCTCAGTGACTCTCTCTATCTCAGTGACTCTCTCTATCTCAGTGACTCTCTATCTCAGTGACTCTCTCTCTCTATCTCAGTGACTCTCTCTCTATCTCAGTGACACTCTCTCTCTCTCTATCTCAGTGACTCTCTCTCTATCTCAGTGACTCTCTATCTCAGTGACTCTCTCTCTATCTCAGTGACTCTCTCTCTATCTCAGTGACTCTCTCTCTCTCTATCTCAGTGACTCTCTCTCTATCTCAGTGACTCTCTCTATCTCAGTGACTCTCTCTATCTCAGTGACTCTCTCTATCTCAGTGACTCTCTATCTCAGTGACTCTCTCTCTCTATCTCAGTGACTCTCTATCTCAGTGACTCTCTCTCTCTATCTCAGTGACTCTCTATCTCAGTGACTCTATCTATCTCAGTGACTCTCTCTCTATCTCAGTGACTCTCTCTCTCTATCTCAGTGACTCTCTATCTCAGTGACTCTCTATCTATCTCAGTGACTCTCTATCTATCTCAGTGACTCTCTCTCTATCTCAGTGACTCTCTCTATCTCAGTGACTCTCTCTATCTCAGTGACTCTCTCTCTCAGTGACTCTCTCTCTCTATCTCAGTGACTCTCTCTCTATCTCAGTGACTATCTCCCTCTATCTCAGTGACTCTCTCTCTATCTCAGTGACTCTCTCTCTATCTCAGTGACTCTCTCTCTATCTCAGTGACTCTCTCTCTCTCTATCTCAGTGACTCTCTCTCTATCTCAGTGACTCTCTCTCTCTATCTCAGTGGTTCTCTCTCTCTATCTCAGAGACTCTCTTTCTCTATCTCAGTGACTCTCTCTCAAATTCAGTGACTCTCTCTCTCTATCTCAGTGACTCTCTCTCTATCTCAGTGACTCTCTCTATCTCAGTGACTCTCTCTCAAATTCAGTGACTATCTCTCTCTATCTCAGTGACTCTCTCTCTATCTCAGTGACTCTCTCTATCTCAGTGTCTCTCTCTCTATCTCAGTGACTCTCTCTCTATCTCAGTGACTCTCTCTCTATCTCAGTGACTCTCTCTCTATCTCAGTGACTCTCTCTCTCTATCTCAGTGACTTTCTCTATCTCAGTGACTCTCTCTCTATCTCAGTGACTCTCTATCTCAGTGACTCTCTATCTCAGTGACTCTCTATCTCAGTGACTCTCTATCTCAGTGACTCTCTCTCTATCTCAGTGACACTCTCTCTCTCTATCTCAGTGACTCTCTCTCTATCTCAGTGACTCTCTCTCTATCTCAGTGACTCTCTCTGTCTCAGTGACTCTCTCTCTCTATCTCAGTGACTCTCTATCTCAGTGACTCTCTCTCTATCTCAGTGACTCTCTCTCTCTATCTCAGTGACTCTCTCTCTATCTCAGTGACTCTCTCTCTATCTCAGTGACTCTCTCTCTATCTCAGTGACTCTCTCTCTCTATCTCAGTGACTCTCTCTCTCTCTATCTCAGTGACTCTCTCTCTATCTCAGTGACTCTCTCTCTATCTCAGTGACTCTCTCTCTCTCTATCTCAGTGACTCTCTCTCTCTATCTCAGTGGCTCTCTCTCTCTATCTCAGAGACTCTCTTTCTCTATCTCAGTGACTCTCTCTCAAATTCAGTGACTCTCTCTCTCTATCTCAGTGACACTCTCTCTATCTCAGTGACTCTCTCTCTATCTCAGTGACTCTCTCTATCTCAGTGACTCTCTCTCAAATTCAGTGACTCTCTCTCTCTATCTCAGTGACTCTCTCTCTATCTCAGTGACTCTCTCTCTATCTCAGTGACTCTCTCTATCTCAGTGTCTCTCTCTCTATCTCAGTGACTCTCTCTCTCTATCTCAGTGACTCTCTCTCTCTATCTCAGTGACTCTCTCTCTATCTCAGTGACTCTCTCTCTCTATCTCAGTGACTCTCTCTCTATCTCAGTGACTCTCTCTCTATCTCAGTGACTCTCTCTCTATCTCAGTGACTCTCTCTCTATCTCAGTGACTCTCTCTATCTCACTGACTCTCTCTCTTTCCATCTCAGTGACTCTATCTCAGTAACTCTCTATCTCAGTGACTCTCTCTATCTCACTGACTCTCTCTATCTCAGTGACTCTGTCTCTATCTCAGTGACTCTCTCTCTATCTCAGTGATTCTCTCTCTACCTCAGTGGCTCTCTCTCTATCTCAGTGGCTCTCTCTCTATCTCAGTGACTCTCTCTCTATCTCAGTGACTCTCTCTCTCTATCTCAGTGACTCTCTCTCTCTATCTCAGTGACTCTCTCTCTATCTCAGTGACTCTCTCTCTATCTCAGTGACTCTCTCTCTCTATCTCAGTGACTCTCTCTCTCTATCTCAGTGACTCTCTCTCTCTATCTCAGTGACTCTCTCTCTCTATCTCAGGGACTCTCTCTCTATCTCAGTGACTCTCTCTCTATCTCAGTGACTCTCTCTATCTCACTGACTCTCTCTCTATCTCAGTGACTCTCTCTTTCTATCTCAGTGACTCTATCTCAGTAACTCTCTATCTCAGTGACTCTCTCTATCTCACTGACTCTCTCTCTATCTCAGTGACTCTCTCTCTCTATCTCAGTGACTCTCTCTATCTCAGTGACTCTCTCTCTATCTCAGTGTCTCTCTATCTCAGTGACTCTCTATCTCAGTGACTCTCTCTCTATCTCAGTGACTCTCTCTATCTCAGTGACTCTCTCTATCTCAGTGACACTCTCTCTATCTCAGTGACTCTCTCTCTATCTCAGTGACTCTCTCTCTATCTCAGTGACTCTCTCTATCTCAGTGACTCTCTCTCTATCTCAGTGACTCTCTCTCTATCTCAGTGACTCTCTCTATCTCAGTGACTCTCTCTATCTCAGTGACTCTCTATCTCAGTGACTCTCTCTCTCTATCTCAGTGACTCTCTATCTCAGTGACTCTCTCTCTATCTCAGTGACTCTCTATCTATCTCAGTGACTCTCTCTCTATCTCAGTGACACTCTCTCTCTCTATCTCAGTGACATTCTCTCTATCTCAGTGACTCTCTCTCTATCTCAGTGACTCTCTCTCTATCTCAGTGACTCTCTCTCTCTATCTCAGTGACTCTCTCTCTCTCTATCTCAGTGACTCTCTCTCTATCTCAGTGACTCTCTCTCTATCTCAGTGACTCTCTCTCTCTCTATCTCAGTGACTCTCTCTCTCTATCTCAGTGGCTCTCTCTCTCTATCTCAGAGACTCTCTTTCTCTATCTCAGTGACTCTCTCTCAAATTCAGTGACTCTCTCTCTCTATCTCAGTGACACTCTCTCTATCTCAGTGACTCTCTCTCTATCTCAGTGACTCTCTCTATCTCAGTGACTCTCTCTCAAATTCAGTGACTCTCTCTCTCTATCTCAGTGACTCTCTCTCTATCTCAGTGACTCTCTCTCTATCTCAGTGACTCTCTCTATCTCAGTGTCTCTCTCTCTATCTCAGTGACTCTCTCTCTCTATCTCAGTGACTCTCTCTCTCTATCTCAGTGACTCTCTCTCTATCTCAGTGACTCTCTCTCTCTATCTCAGTGACTCTCTCTCTCTATCTCAGTGACTCTCTCTCTATCTCAGTGACTCTCTATCTATCTCAGTGACTCTCTCTCTATCTCAGTGACACTCTCTCTCTCTATCTCAGTGACATTCTCTCTATCTCAGTGACTCTCTCTCTATCTCAGTGACTCTCTCTCTATCTCAGTGACTCTCTCTCTCTATCTCAGTGACTCTCTCTCTCTCTATCTCAGTGACTCTCTCTCTATCTCAGTGACTCTCTCTCTATCTCAGTGACTCTCTCTCTCTCTATCTCAGTGACTCTCTCTCTCTATCTCAGTGGCTCTCTCTCTCTATCTCAGAGACTCTCTTTCTCTATCTCAGTGACTCTCTCTCAAATTCAGTGACTCTCTCTCTCTATCTCAGTGACACTCTCTCTATCTCAGTGACTCTCTCTCTATCTCAGTGACTCTCTCTATCTCAGTGACTCTCTCTCAAATTCAGTGACTCTCTCTCTCTATCTCAGTGACTCTCTCTCTATCTCAGTGACTCTCTCTCTATCTCAGTGACTCTCTCTATCTCAGTGTCTCTCTCTCTATCTCAGTGACTCTCTCTCTCTATCTCAGTGACTCTCTCTCTCTATCTCAGTGACTCTCTCTCTATCTCAGTGACTCTCTCTCTCTATCTCAGTGACTCTCTCTCTCTATCTCAGTGACTCTCTCTCTATCTCAGTGACTCTCTCTCTCTATCTCAGTGACTCTCTCTCTATCTCAGTGACTCTCTCTCTATCTCAGTGACTCTCTCTCTATCTCAGTGGCTCTCTCTCTATCTCAGTGACTCTCTCTCTATCTCAGTGACTCTCTCTCTATCTCAGTGACTCTCTCTCTCTATCTCAGTGACTCTCTCTCTATCTCAGTGACTCTCTCTCTATCTCAGTGACTCTCTCTCTCTATCTCAGTGACTCTCTCTCTCTATCTCAGTGACTCTCTCTCTCTATCTCAGTGACTCTCTCTCTCTATCTCAGGGACTCTCTCTCTATCTCAGTGACTCTCTCTCTATCTCAGTGACTCTCTCTATCTCACTGACTCTCTCTCTATCTCAGTGACTCTCTCTTTCTATCTCAGTGACTCTATCTCAGTAACTCTCTATCTCAGTGACTCTCTCTATCTCACTGACTCTCTCTCTATCTCAGTGACTCTCTCTCTCTATCTCAGTGACTCTCTCTATCTCAGTGACTCTCTCTCTGTCTCAGTGTCTCTCTATCTCAGTGACTCTCTATCTCAGTGACTCTCTCTCTATCTCAGTGACTCTCTCTATCTCAGTGACTCTCTCTATCTCAGTGACACTCTCTCTATCTCAGTGACTCTCTCTCTATCTCAGTGACTCTCTCTCTATCTCAGTGACTCTCTCTATCTCAGTGACTCTCTCTCTATCTCAGTGACTCTCTCTCTATCTCAGTGACTCTCTCTATCTCAGTGACTCTCTCTATCTCAGTGAATCTCTATCTCAGTGACTCTCTCTCTCTATCTCAGTGACTCTCTATCTCAGTGACTCTCTCTCTATCTCAGTGACTCTCTATCTATCTCAGTGACTCTCTCTCTATCTCAGTGTCTCTCTATCTCAGTGACTCTCTCTATCTCACTGACTCTCTCTATCTCAGTGACTCTGTCTCTATCTCAGTGACTCTCTCTCTATCTCAGTGATTCTCTCTCTACCTCAGTGGCTCTCTCTCTATCTCAGTGGCTCTCTCTCTATCTCAGTGACTCTCTCTCTATCTCAGTGACTCTCTCTCTCTATCTCAGTGACTCTCTCTCTCTATCTCAGTGACTCTCTCTCTATCTCAGTGACTCTCTCTCTATCTCAGTGACTCTCTCTCTCTATCTCAGTGACTCTCTCTCTCTATCTCAGTGACTCTCTCTCTCTATCTCAGTGACTCTCTCTCTCTATCTCAGGGACTCTCTCTCTATCTCAGTGACTCTCTCTCTATCTCAGTGACTCTCTCTATCTCACTGACTCTCTCTCTATCTCAGTGACTCTCTCTTTCTATCTCAGTGACTCTATCTCAGTAACTCTCTATCTCAGTGACTCTCTCTATCTCACTGACTCTCTCTCTATCTCAGTGACTCTCTCTCTCTATCTCAGTGACTCTCTCTATCTCAGTGACTCTCTCTCTATCTCAGTGTCTCTCTATCTCAGTGACTCTCTATCTCAGTGACTCTCTCTCTATCTCAGTGACTCTCTCTATCTCAGTGACTCTCTCTATCTCAGTGACACTCTCTCTATCTCAGTGACTCTCTCTCTATCTCAGTGACTCTCTCTCTATCTCAGTGACTCTCTCTATCTCAGTGACTCTCTCTCTATCTCAGTGACTCTCTCTCTATCTCAGTGACTCTCTCTATCTCAGTGACTCTCTCTATCTCAGTGACTCTCTATCTCAGTGACTCTCTCTCTCTATCTCAGTGACTCTCTATCTCAGTGACTCTCTCTCTATCTCAGTGACTCTCTATCTATCTCAGTGACTCTCTCTCTATCTCAGTGACACTCTCTCTCTCTATCTCAGTGACATTCTCTCTATCTCAGTGACTCTCTCTCTATCTCAGTGACTCTCTCTCTATCTCAGTGACTCTCTCTCTATCTCAGTGACTCTCTCTATCTCAGTGACTCTCTATCTCTGTGACTCTCTCTCTCTATCTCAGTGACTCTCTATCTCAGTGACTCTCTCTCTCTCTATCTCAGTGACTCTCTCTCTCTCTCAGTGACTCTCTCTCTCTATCTCAGTGACTCTCTCTATCTCAGTGACTCTCTCTCTATCTCAGTGACTCTCTATCACAGTGACTCTCTCTCTCTATCTCAGTGACTCTCTATCTCAGTGACTCTCTATCTATCTCAGTGACTCTCTCTCTATCTCAGTGACTCTCTCTCTCTATCTCAGTGACTATCTATCTCAGTGACTCTCTATCTATCTCAGTGACTCTCTCTCTATCTCAGTGACTCTCTCTATCTCAGTGACTCTCTCTATCTCAGTGACTCTCTCTCTGTGACTCTCTCTCTCTATCTCAGTGACTCTCTCTCTATCTCAGTGACTATCTCTCTCTATCTCAGTGACTCTCTCTCTATCTCAGTGACTCTCTCTCTATCTCAGTGACTCTCTCTCTATCTCAGTGACTCTCTCTCTCTCTATCTCAGTGACTCTCTCTCTATCTCAGTGACTCTCTCTCTCTATCTCAGTGGCTCTCTATCTCAGAGACTCTCTTTCTCTATCTCAGTGACTCTCTCTCAAATTCAGTGACTCTCTCTCTCTATCTCAGTGACTCTCTCTCTATCTCAGTGACTCTCTCTATCTCAGTGACTCTCTCTCAAATTCAGTGACTATCTCTCTCTATCTCAGTGACTCTCTCTCTATCTCAGTGACTCTCTCTATCTCAGCGTCTCTCTCTATCTCAGTGACTCTCTCTCTATCTCAGTGACTCTCTCTCTATCTCTGTGACTCTCGCTCTCGATCTCAGTGACTCTCTCTCTATCTCAGTGACTCTCTCTCTATCTCAGTGACTCTCTCTCTATCTCAGTGACTCTCTCTCTATCTCAGTGACTCTCTCTCTATCTCAGTGACTCTCTCTCTCTATCTCAGTGACTCTCTCTCTCTATCTCAGTGACTCTCTCTCTATCTCAGTGACTCTCTATCTCAGTGACTCTCTATCTCAGTGACTCTCTATCTCTCTATCTCAGTGAGTCTCTCTCTATCTCAGTGACTCTCTCTCTCTAACTCAGTGACTCTCTCTCTATCTCAGTGACTCTCTCTGTCTCAGTGACTCTCTCTCTCTATCTCAGTGACTCTCTATCTCAGTGACTCTCTCTCTATCTCAGTGACTCTCTCTGTCTCAGTGACTCTCTCTCTCTATCTCAGTGACTCTCTATCTCAGTGACTCTCTCTCTATCTCAGTGACTCTCTCTCTCTATCTCAGTGACTCTCTCTCTATCTCAGTGACTCTCTCTCTATCTCAGTGACTCTCTCTCTATCTCAGTGACTCTCTCTCTCTATCTCAGTGACTCTCTCTCTCTCTATCTCAGTGACTCTCTCTCTCTATCTCAGTGACTCTCTCTCTATCTCAGTGACTCTCTCTCTCTCTATCTCAGTGACTCTCTATCTCAGTGGCTCTCTCTCTCTATCTCAGTGACTCTCTCTCTCTCTATCTCAGTGACTCTCTCTCTATCTCAGTGACTCTCTCTCTCTCTATCTCAGTGACTCTATCTCAGTAACTCTCTCTCTATCTCAGTGACTCTCTCTATCTCACTGACTCTCTCTCTATCACAGTGACTCTCTCTCTCTATCTCAGTGACTCTCTCTCTCTCTATCTCAGTGACTCTCTCTCTCTATCTCAGTGGCTCTCTCTCTCTATCTCAGAGACTCTCTTTCTCTATCTCAGTGACTCTCTCTCAAATTCAGTGACTCTCTCTCTCTATCTCAGTGACACTCTCTCTATCTCAGTGACTCTCTCTCTATCTCAGTGACTCTCTCTATCTCAGTGACTCTCTCTCAAATTCAGTGACTCTCTCTCTCTATCTCAGTGACTCTCTCTCTATCTCAGTGACTCTCTCTCTATCTCAGTGACTCTCTCTATCTCAGTGTCTCTCTCTCTATCTCAGTGACTCTCTCTCTCTATCTCAGTGACTCTCTCTCTCTATCTCAGTGACTCTCTCTCTATCTCAGTGACTCTCTCTCTCTATCTCAGTGACTCTCTCTCTATCTCAGTGACTCTCTCTCTATCTCAGTGACTCTCTCTCTATCTCAGTGACTCTCTCTATCTCACTGACTCTCTCTCTATCTCAGTGACTCTCTCTTTCCATCTCAGTGACTCTATCTCAGTAACTCTCTATCTCAGTGACTCTCTCTATCTCACTGACTCTCTCTATCTCAGTGACTCTGTCTCTATCTCAGTGACTCTCTCTCTATCTCAGTGATTCTCTCTCTACCTCAGTGGCTCTCTCTCTATCTCAGTGGCTCTCTCTCTATCTCAGTGACTCTCTCTCTATCTCAGTGACTCTCTCTCTCTATCTCAGTGACTCTCTCTCTCTATCTCAGTGACTCTCTCTCTATCTCAGTGACTCTCTCTCTATCTCAGTGACTCTCTCTCTCTATCTCAGTGACTCTCTCTCTCTATCTCAGTGACTCTCTCTCTCTATCTCAGTGACTCTCTCTCTCTATCTCAGGGACTCTCTCTCTATCTCAGTGACTCTCTCTCTATCTCAGTGACTCTCTCTATCTCACTGACTCTCTCTCTATCTCAGTGACTCTCTCTTTCTATCTCAGTGACTCTATCTCAGTAACTCTCTATCTCAGTGACTCTCTCTATCTCACTGACTCTCTCTCTATCTCAGTGACTCTCTCTCTCTATCTCAGTGACTCTCTCTATCTCAGTGACTCTCTCTCTATCTCAGTGTCTCTCTATCTCAGTGACTCTCTATCTCAGTGACTCTCTCTCTATCTCAGTGACTCTCTCTATCTCAGTGACTCTCTCTATCTCAGTGACACTCTCTCTATCTCAGTGACTCTCTCTCTATCTCAGTGACTCTCTCTCTATCTCAGTGACTCTCTCTATCTCAGTGACTCTCTCTCTATCTCAGTGACTCTCTCTCTATCTCAGTGACTCTCTCTATCTCAGTGACTCTCTCTATCTCAGTGACTCTCTATCTCAGTGACTCTCTCTCTCTATCTCAGTGACTCTCTATCTCAGTGACTCTCTCTCTATCTCAGTGACTCTCTATCTATCTCAGTGACTCTCTCTCTATCTCAGTGACACTCTCTCTCTCTATCTCAGTGACATTCTCTCTATCTCAGTGACTCTCTCTCTATCTCAGTGACTCTCTCTCTATCTCAGTGACTCTCTCTCTCTATCTCAGTGACTCTCTCTCTCTCTATCTCAGTGACTCTCTCTCTATCTCAGTGACTCTCTCTCTATCTCAGTGACTCTCTCTCTCTCTATCTCAGTGACTCTCTCTCTCTATCTCAGTGGCTCTCTCTCTCTATCTCAGAGACTCTCTTTCTCTATCTCAGTGACTCTCTCTCAAATTCAGTGACTCTCTCTCTCTATCTCAGTGACACTCTCTCTATCTCAGTGACTCTCTCTCTATCTCAGTGACTCTCTCTATCTCAGTGACTCTCTCTCAAATTCAGTGACTCTCTCTCTCTATCTCAGTGACTCTCTCTCTATCTCAGTGACTCTCTCTCTATCTCAGTGACTCTCTCTATCTCAGTGTCTCTCTCTCTATCTCAGTGACTCTCTCTCTCTATCTCAGTGACTCTCTCTCTCTATCTCAGTGACTCTCTCTCTATCTCAGTGACTCTCTCTCTCTATCTCAGTGACTCTCTCTCTATCTCAGTGACTCTCTCTCTATCTCAGTGACTCTCTCTCTATCTCTGTGACTCTCTCTCTATCTCAGTGACTCTCTCTATCTCACTGACTCTCTCTCTATCTCAGTGACTCTCTCTTTCCATCTCAGTGACTCTATCTCAGTAACTCTCTATCTCAGTGACTCTCTCTATCTCACTGACTCTCTCTATCTCAGTGACTCTGTCTCTATCTCAGTGACTCTCTCTCTATCTCAGTGATTCTCTCTCTACCTCAGTGGCTCTCTCTCTATCTCAGTGGCTCTCTCTCTATCTCAGTGACTCTCTCTCTATCTCAGTGACTCTCTCTCTCTATCTCAGTGACTCTCTCTCTCTATCTCAGTGACTCTCTCTCTATCTCAGTGACTCTCTCTCTATCTCAGTGACTCTCTCTCTCTATCTCAGTGACTCTCTCTCTCTATCTCAGTGACTCTCTCTCTCTATCTCAGTGACTCTCTCTCTCTATCTCAGGGACTCTCTCTCTATCTCAGTGACTCTCTCTCTATCTCAGTGACTCTCTCTATCTCACTGACTCTCTCTCTATCTCAGTGACTCTCTCTTTCTATCTCAGTGACTCTATCTCAGTAACTCTCTATCTCAGTGACTCTCTCTATCTCACTGACTCTCTCTCTATCTCAGTGACTCTCTCTCTCTATCTCAGTGACTCTCTCTATCTCAGTGACTCTCTCTCTGTCTCAGTGTCTCTCTATCTCAGTGACTCTCTATCTCAGTGACTCTCTCTCTATCTCAGTGACTCTCTCTATCTCAGTGACTCTCTCTATCTCAGTGACACTCTCTCTATCTCAGTGACTCTCTCTCTATCTCAGTGACTCTCTCTCTATCTCAGTGACTCTCTCTATCTCAGTGACTCTCTCTCTATCTCAGTGACTCTCTCTCTATCTCAGTGACTCTCTCTATCTCAGTGACTCTCTCTATCTCAGTGACTCTCTATCTCAGTGACTCTCTCTCTCTATCTCAGTGACTCTCTATCTCAGTGACTCTCTCTCTATCTCAGTGACTCTCTATCTATCTCAGTGACTCTCTCTCTATCTCAGTGTCTCTCTATCTCAGTGACTCTCTCTATCTCACTGACTCTCTCTATCTCAGTGACTCTGTCTCTATCTCAGTGACTCTCTCTCTATCTCAGTGATTCTCTCTCTACCTCAGTGGCTCTCTCTCTATCTCAGTGGCTCTCTCTCTATCTCAGTGACTCTCTCTCTATCTCAGTGACTCTCTCTCTCTATCTCAGTGACTCTCTCTCTCTATCTCAGTGACTCTCTCTCTATCTCAGTGACTCTCTCTCTATCTCAGTGACTCTCTCTCTCTATCTCAGTGACTCTCTCTCTCTATCTCAGTGACTCTCTCTCTCTATCTCAGTGACTCTCTCTCTCTATCTCAGGGACTCTCTCTCTATCTCAGTGACTCTCTCTCTATCTCAGTGACTCTCTCTATCTCACTGACTCTCTCTCTATCTCAGTGACTCTCTCTTTCTATCTCAGTGACTCTATCTCAGTAACTCTCTATCTCAGTGACTCTCTCTATCTCACTGACTCTCTCTCTATCTCAGTGACTCTCTCTCTCTATCTCAGTGACTCTCTCTATCTCAGTGACTCTCTCTCTATCTCAGTGTCTCTCTATCTCAGTGACTCTCTATCTCAGTGACTCTCTCTCTATCTCAGTGACTCTCTCTATCTCAGTGACTCTCTCTATCTCAGTGACACTCTCTCTATCTCAGTGACTCTCTCTCTATCTCAGTGACTCTCTCTCTATCTCAGTGACTCTCTCTATCTCAGTGACTCTCTCTCTATCTCAGTGACTCTCTCTCTATCTCAGTGACTCTCTCTATCTCAGTGACTCTCTCTATCTCAGTGACTCTCTATCTCAGTGACTCTCTCTCTCTCTATCTCAGTGACTCTCTATCTCAGTGACTCTCTCTCTATCTCAGTGACTCTCTATCTATCTCAGTGACTCTCTCTCTATCTCAGTGACACTCTCTCTCTCTATCTCAGTGACATTCTCTCTATCTCAGTGACTCTCTCTCTATCTCAGTGACTCTCTCTCTATCTCAGTGACTCTCTCTCTATCTCAGTGACTCTCTCTCTATCTCAGTGACTCTCTCTATCTCAGTGACTCTCTATCTCTGTGACTCTCTCTCTCTATCTCAGTGACTCTCTATCTCAGTGACTCTCTCTCTCTCTATCTCAGTGACTCTCTCTCTCTCTCAGTGGCTCTCTCTCTCTATCTCAGTGACTCTCTCTATCTCAGTGACTCTCTCTCTATCTCAGTGACTCTCTATCACAGTGACTCTCTCTCTCTATCTCAGTGACTCTCTATCTCAGTGACTCTCTATCTATCTCAGTGACTCTCTCTCTATCTCAGTGACTCTCTCTCTCTATCTCAGTGACTATCTATCTCAGTGACTCTCTATCTATCTCAGTGACTCTCTCTCTATCTCAGTGACTCTCTCTATCTCAGTGACTCTCTCTATCTCAGTGACTCTCTCTCTGTGACTCTCTCTCTCTATCTCAGTGACTCTCTCTCTATCTCAGTGACTATCTCTCTCTATCTCAGTGACTCTCTCTCTATCTCAGTGACTCTCTCTCTATCTCAGTGACTCTCTCTCTATCTCAGTGACTCTCTCTCTCTCTATCTCAGTGACTCTCTCTCTATCTCAGTGACTCTCTCTCTCTATCTCAGTGGCTCTCTATCTCAGAGACTCTCTTTCTCTATCTCAGTGACTCTCTCTCAAATTCAGTGACTCTCTCTCTCTATCTCAGTGACTCTCTCTCTATCTCAGTGACTCTCTCTATCTCAGTGACTCTCTCTCAAATTCAGTGACTATCTCTCTCTATCTCAGTGACTCTCTCTCTATCTCAGTGACTCTCTCTATCTCAGCGTCTCTCTCTATCTCAGTGACTCTCTCTCTATCTCAGTGACTCTCTCTCTATCTCTGTGACTCTCGCTCTCGATCTCAGTGACTCTCTCTCTATCTCAGTGACTCTCTCTCTATCTCAGTGACTCTCTCTCTATCTCAGTGACTCTCTCTCTCTATCTCAGTGACTCTCTCTCTCTATCTCAGTGACTCTCTCTCTATCTCAGTGACTCTCTATCTCAGTGACTCTCTATCTCAGTGACTCTCTATCTCTCTATCTCAGTGAGTCTCTCTCTATCTCAGTGACTCTCTCTCTATCTCAGTGACTCTCTCTGTCTCAGTGACTCTCTCTCTCTATCTCAGTGACTCTCTATCTCAGTGACTCTCTCTCTATCTCAGTGACTCTCTCTGTCTCAGTGACTCTCTCTCTCTATCTCAGTGACTCTCTATCTCAGTGACTCTCTCTCTATCTCAGTGACTCTCTCTCTCTATCTCAGTGACTCTCTCTCTATCTCAGTGACTCTCTCTCTATCTCAGTGACTCTCTCTCTATCTCAGTGACTCTCTCTCTCTATCTCAGTGACTCTCTCTCTCTCTATCTCAGTGACTCTCTCTCTCTATCTCAGTGACTCTCTCTCTATCTCAGTGACTCTCTCTCTCTCTATCTCAGTGACTCTCTATCTCAGTGGCTCTCTCTCTCTATCTCAGTGACTCTCTCTCTCTCTATCTCAGTGACTCTCTCTCTATCTCAGTGACTCTCTCTCTCTCTATCTCAGTGACTCTATCTCAGTAACTCTCTCTCTATCTCAGTGACTCTCTCTATCTCACTGACTCTCTCTCTATCACAGTGACTCTCTCTCTCTATCTCAGTGACTCTCTCTCTCTCTATCTCAGTGACTCTCTCTCTATCTCAGTGACTCTCTCTCTATCTCAGTGACTCTCTCTCTATCTCAGTGACTCTCTCTCTATCTCAGTGACTCTCTCTCTCTATCTCAGTGACTCTCTATCTCAGTGACTCTCTATCTCAGTGACTCTCTATCTCAGTGACTCTCTCTCTATCTCAGTGACACTCTCTCTCTCTATCTCAGTGACACTCTCTCTCTATCTCAGTGACTCTCTCTCTATCTCAGTGACTCTCTCTATCTCAGTGACTCTCTCTATCTCAGTGACTCTCTCTCTATCTCAGTGACTCTCTCTCTATCTCAGTGACTCTCTCTCTCTCTCTCAGTGACTCTCTCTCTCTATCTCAGTGACTCTCTATCTCAGTGACTCTCTCTCTATCTCAGTGACTCTCTCTCTATCTCAGTGACTCTCTCTCTCTATCTCAGTGACTCTCTCTATCTCAGTGACTCTCTCTCTATCTCAGTGACTCTCTCTCTATCTCAGTGACTCTCTCTCTATCCCAGTGACTCTCTCTCTATCTCAGTGACTCTCTCTATCTCAGTGACTCTCTCTCTCTATCTCAGTGACTCTCTATCTATCTCAGTGACTCTCTCTCTATCTCAGTGACCCTCTCTCTATCTCAGTGACTCTCTCTCTATCTCAGTGACTCTCTCTCTATCTCAGTGACTCTCTCTCTCTATCTCAGTGACTCTCTCTCTATCTCAGTGACTCTCTCTCTATCTCAGTGACTCTCTCTCTCTATCTCAGTGGCTCTCTCTCTCTATCTCAGAGACTCTCTTTCTCTATCTCAGTGACTCTCTCTCAAATTCAGTGACTCTCTCTCTCTATCTCAGTGACTCTCTCTCTATCTCAGTGACTCTCTCTCAAATTCAGTGACTCTATCTCAGTGACTCTATCTCAGTGACTCTCTCTATCTCAGTGACTCTCTCTCTATCTCAGTGACTCTCTCTCTCTCTATCTCAGTGACTCTCTCTCTCTATCTCAGTGACTCTCTATCTCAATGACTCTCTCTCTATCTCAGTGACACTCTCTCTCTCTATCTCAGTGACTCTCCCTCTATCTCAGTGACTCTCTCTCTATCTCAGTGACTCTCTCTCTATCTCAGTGACTCTCTCTCTATCTCAGTGACTCTCTCTCTATCTCAGTGACTCTCTCTCTATCTCAGTGACTCTCTCTCTATCTCAGTGACTCTCTCTCTATCTCAGTGACTCTCTCTATCTCAGTGACTCTCTCTATCTCAGTGACTCTCTCTATCTCAGTGACTCTCTCTATCTCAGTGACTCTCTATCTCAGTGACTCTCTCTCTCTATCTCAGTGACTCTCTCTCTCTATCTCAGTGACTCTCTCTCTCTATCTCAGTGACTCTCTCTATCTCAGTGACTCTCTCTCTCTATCTCAGTGACTCTCTCTCTCTCTATCTCAGTGACTCTCTCTCTATCTCAGTGACTCTCTCTCTCTCTATCTCAGTGACTCTCTCTCTATCTCAGTGACTCTCTCTCTATCTCAGTGACTCTCTCTCTCTATCTCAGTGACTCTCTCTATCTCAGTGACTCTCTCTCTCTCTATCTCAGTGACACTCTCTCTCTATCTCAGTGACTCTCTCTCTCTCTCTCTATCTCAGTGACTCTCTCTCTCTATCTCAGTGACTCTATCTCAGTAACTCTCTCTCTATCTCAGTGACTCTCTCTCTCTCACTGACTCTCTCTCTATCACAGTGACTCTCTCTCTCTATCTCAGTGACTCTCTCTCTCTCTATCTCAGTGACTCTCTCTCTCTCTATCTCAGTGACTCTCTCTCTATCTCAGTGACTCTCTCTCTCTATCTCAGTGACTCTCTCTATCTCAGTGACTCTCTCTCTATCTCAGTGTCTCTCTATCTCAGTGACTCTCTATCTCAGTGACTCTCTCTCTATCTCAGTGACTCTCTCTATCTCAGTGACTCTCTCTATCTCAGTGACTCTCTCTCTATCTCAGTGACTCTCTCTCTATCTCAGTGACTCTCTCTCTATCTCAGTGACTCTCTCTCTATCTCAGTGACTCTCTCTCTATCTCAGTGACTCTCTCTCTATCTCAGTGACTCTCTCTCTATCTCAGTGACTCTCTCTATCTCAGTGACTCTCTCTATCTCAGTGACTCTCTATCTCAGTGACTCTCTCTCTCTATCTCAGTGACTCTGTATCTCAGTGACTCTCTCTCTATCTCAGTGACTCTCTATCTATCTCAGTGACTCTCTCTCTATCTCAGTGACTCTCTCTCTATCTCAGTGACACTCTCTCTCTCTATCTCGGTGACTCTCTCTCTATCTCAGTGACTCTCTCTCTATCTCAGTGACTCTCTCTATCTCAGTGACTCTCATTCTCAGTGACTCTCTCTCTCTATCTCAGTGACTCTCTATCTCAGTGACACTCTCTCTCTCTATCTCAGTGACTCTCTCTCTATCTCAGTGACTCTCTCTCTCTATCTCAGTGACTCTCTCTATCTCAGTGACTCTCTCTCTATCTCAGTGACTCTCTATCACAGTGACTCTCTCTCTCTATCTCAGTGACTCTCTATCTCAGTGACTCTCTCTCTCTCTCTATCTCAGTGACTCTCTCTCTCTATCTCAGTGACTCTCTCTCTATCTCAGTGACTCTCTCTCTCTATCTCAGTGACTCTCTCTCTATCTCAGTGACTCTCTCTCTATCTCAGTGACTCTCTCTCTAACTCAGTGACTCTCTCTCTATCTCAGTGACTCTCTCTCTCTATCTCAGTGACTCTCTATCTCAGTGACTCTCTATCTATCTCAGTGACTCTCTATCTATCTCAGTGACTCTCTCTCTATCTCAGTGACTCTCTCTATCTCAGTGACTCTCTCTATCTCAGTGACTCTCTCTCTCAGTGACTCTCTCTCTCTATCTCAGTGACTCTCTCTCTATCTCAGTGACTATCTCTCTCTATCTCAGTGACTCTCTCTCTATCTCAGTGACTCTCTCTCTATCTCAGTGACTCTCTCTCTATCTCAGTGACTCTCTCTCTCTCTATCTCAGTGACTCTCTCTCTATCTCAGTGACTCTCTCTCTCTATCTCAGTGACTCTCTCTCTATCTCAGTGACTCTCTCTCTATCTCAGTGACTCTCTCTCTATCTCAGTGACTCTCTCTCTATCTCAGTGACTCTCTCTCTCTATCTCAGTGACTCTCTCTCTATCTCAGTGACTCTCTCTCTCTCTATCTCAGTGACTCTCTCTCTCTATCTCAGTGACTCTCTCTCTATCTCAGTGACTCTCTCTCTCTCTATCTCAGTGACTCTCTCTCTATCTCAGTGGCTCTCTCTCTCTATCTCAGAGACTCTCTTTCTCTATCTCAGTGACTCTCTCTCAAATTCCGTGACTCTCTCTCTCTATCTCAGTGACTCTCTCTCTATCTCAGTGACTCTCTCTCAAATTCAGTGACTCTCTCTCTCTATCTCAGTGACTCTCTCTCTATCTCAGTGACTCTCAAATTCAGTGACTATCTCTCTCTATCTCAGTGACTCTCTCTCTATCTCAGTGACTCTCTCTATCTCAGTGTCTCTCTCTCTATCTCAGTGACTCTCTCTCTATCTCAGTGACTCTCTCTCTATCTCAGTGACTCTCTCTCTCTATCTCAGTGACTTTCTCTATCTCAGTGACTCTCTCTCTATCTCAGTGACTCTCTATCTCAGTGACTCTCTATCTCAGTGACTCTCTATCTCAGTGACTCTCTCTCTATCTCAGTGACACTCTCTCTCTCTATCTCAGTGACTCTCTCTCTATCTCAGTGACTCTCTCTCTATCTCAGTGACTCTCTCTGTCTCAGTGACTCTCTCTCTCTATCTCAGTGACTCTCTATCTCAGTGACTCTCTCTCTATCTCAGTGACTCTCTCTCTCTATCTCAGTGACTCGCTCTCTATCTCAGTGACTCTCTCTCTATCTCAGTGACTCTCTCTCTATCTCAGTGACTCTCTCTATCTCAGTGACTCTCTCTCTCTATCTCAGTGACTCTCTCTCTCTCTATCTCAGTGACTCTCTCTCTCTATCTCAGTGACTCTCTCTCTATCTCAGTGACTCTCTCTCTCTCTATCTCAGTGACTCTCTCTCTCTATCTCAGTGGCTCTCTCTCTCTATCTCAGAGACTCTCTTTCTCTATCTCAGTGACTCTCTCTCAAATTCAGTGACTCTCTCTCTCTATCTCAGTGACACTCTCTCTATCTCAGTGACTCTCTCTCTATCTCAGTGACTCTCTCTATCTCAGTGACTCTCTCTCAAATTCAGTGACTCTCTCTCTCTATCTCAGTGACTCTCTCTCTATCTCAGTGACTCTCTCTCTATCTCAGTGACTCTCTCTCTCTATCTCAGTGACTCTCTCTCTCTATCTCAGTGACTCTCTCTCTCTATCTCAGGGACTCTCTCTCTATCTCAGTGACTCTCTCTCTATCTCAGTGACTCTCTCTATCTCACTGACTCTCTGTCTATCTCAGTGACTCTCTCTTTCTATCTCAGTGACTCTATCTCAGTAACTCTCTATCTCAGTGACTCTCTCTATCTCACTGACTCTCTCTCTATCTCAGTGACTCTCTCTCTCTATCTCAGTGACTCTCTCTATCTCAGTGACTCTCTCTCTATCTCAGTGTCTCTCTATCTCAGTGACTCTCGATCTCAGTGACTCTCTCTCTATCTCAGTGACTCTCTCTATCTCAGTGACTCTCTCTATCTCAGTGACTCTCTCTCTATCTCAGTGACTCTCTCTCTATCTCAGTGACTCTCTCTCTATCTCAGTGACTCTCTCTCTATCTCAGTGACTCTCTCTCTATCTCAGTGACTCTCTCTCTATCTCAGTGACTCTCTCTATCTCAGTGACTCTCTCTATCTCAGTGACTCTCTATCTCAGTGACTCTCTCTCTCTATCTCAGTGACTCTCTATCTCAGTGACTCTCTCTCTATCTCAGTGACTCTCTATCTATCTCAGTGACTCTCTCTCTATCTCAGTGACACTCTCTCTCTCTATCTCAGTGACACTCTCTCTCTCTATCTCAGTGACTCTCTCTCTATCTCAGTGACTCTCTCTCTATCTCAGTGACTCTCTCTCTATCTCAGTGACTCTCTCTCTATCTCAGTGACTCTCTATCTCTGTGACTCTCTCTCTCTATCTCAGTGACTCTCTATCTCAGTGACTCTCTCTCTCTCTATCTCAGTGACTCTCTCTCTATCTCAGTGACTCTCTATCTCTGTGACTCTCTCTCTCTATCTCAGTGACTCTCTATCTCAGTGACTCTCTCTCTCTCTATCTCAGTGACTCTCTCTCTATCTCAGTGACTCTCTCTCTCTATCTCAGTGACTCTCTCTATCTCAGTGACTCTCTCTCTATCTCAGTGACTCTCTCTATCTCAGTGACTCTCTATCTCAGTGACTCTCTCTCTCTATCTCAGTGACTCTCTATCTCAGTGACTCTCTCTCTATCTCAGTGACTCTCTATCTATCTCAGTGACTCTCTCTCTATCTCAGTGACTCTCTCTCTATCTCAGTGACACTCTCTCTCTCTATCTCAGTGACTCTCTCTCTATCTCAGTGACTCTCTCTCTATCTCAGTGACTCTCTCTATCTCAGTGACTCTCTCTATCTCAGTGACTCTCATTCTCAGTGACTCTCTCTCTCTATCTCAGTGACTCTCTATCTCAGTGACACTCTCTCTCTCTATCTCAGTGACTCTCTCTCTATCTCAGTGACTCTCTCTCTCTATCTCAGTGACTCTCTCTATCTCAGTGACTCTCTCTCTATCTCAGTGACTCTCTATCACAGTGACTCTCTCTCTCTATCTCAGTGACTCTCTATCTCAGTGACTCTCTATCTATCTCAGTGACTCTCTCTCTATCTCAGTGACTCTCTCTCTCTATCTCAGTGACTCTCTATCTCAGTGACTCTCTATCTATCTCAGTGACTCTCTATCTATCTCAGTGACTCTCTCTCTATCTCAGTGACTCTCTCTATCTCAGTGACTCTCTCTCTATCTCAGTGACTCTCTCTCTCTATCTCAGTGACTCTCTCTCTCTATCTCAGTGACTCTCTCTCTCTATCTCAGGGACTCTCTCTCTATCTCAGTGACTCTCTATCTCAGTGACTCTCTCTATCTCACTGACTCTCTGTCTATCTCAGTGACTCTCTCTTTCTATCTCAGTGACTCTATCTCAGTAACTCTCTATCTCAGTGACTCTCTCTATCTCACTGACTCTCTCTCTATCTCAGTGACTCTCTCTCTCTATCTCAGTGACTCTCTCTATCTCAGTGACTCTCTCTCTATCTCAGTGTCTCTCTATCTCAGTGACTCTCTATCTCAGTGACTCTCTCTCTATCTCAGTGACTCTCTCTATCTCAGTGACTCTCCCTATCTCAGTGACTCTCTCTCTATCTCAGTGACTCTCTCTCTATCTCAGTGACTCTCTCTCTATCTCAGTGACTCTCTCTCTATCTCAGTGACTCTCTCTCTATCTCAGTGACTCTCTCTCTATCTCAGTGACTCTCTCTATCTCAGTGACTCTCTCTATCTCAGTGACTCTCTATCTCAGTGACTCTCTCTCTCTATCTCAGTGACTCTCTATCTCAGTGACTCTCTCTCTATCTCAGTGACTCTCTATCTATCTCAGTGACTCTCTCTCTATCTCAGTGACACTCTCTCTCTCTATCTCAGTGACACTCTCTCTCTCTATCTCAGTGACTCTCTCTCTATCTCAGTGACTCTCTCTCTATCTCAGTGACTCTCTCTCTATCTCAGTGACTCTCTCTCTATCTCAGTGACTCTCTATCTCTGTGACTCTCTCTCTCTATCTCAGTGACTCTCTATCTCAGTGACTCTCTCTCTCTCTATCTCAGTGACTCTCTCTCTATCTCAGTGACTCTCTATCTCTGTGACTCTCTCTCTCTATCTCAGTGACTCTCTATCTCAGTGACTCTCTCTCTCTCTATCTCAGTGACTCTCTATCTCAGTGACTCTCTCTCTCTATCTCAGTGACTCTCTCTATCTCAGTGACTCTCTCTCTATCTCAGTGACTCTCTCTATCTCAGTGACTCTCTATCTCAGTGACTCTCTCTCTCTATCTCAGTGACTCTCTATCTCAGTGACTCTCTCTCTATCTCAGTGACTCTCTATCTATCTCAGTGACTCTCTCTCTATCTCAGTGACTCTCTCTCTATCTCAGTGACACTCTCTCTCTCTATCTCAGTGACTCTCTCTCTATCTCAGTGACTCTCTCTCTATCTCAGTGACTCTCTCTATCTCAGTTACTCTCTCTATCTCAGTGACTCTCATTCTCAGTGACTCTCTCTCTCTATCTCAGTGACTCTCTATCTCAGTGACACTCTCTCTCTCTATCTCAGTGACTCTCTCTCTATCTCAGTGACTCTCTCTCTCTATCTCAGTGACTCTCTCTATCTCAGTGACTCTCTCTCTATCTCAGTGACTCTCTATCACAGTGACTCTCTCTCTCTATCTCAGTGACTCTCTATCTCAGTGACTCTCTATCTATCTCAGTGACTCTCTCTCTATCTCAGTGACTCTCTCTCTCTATCTCAGTGACTCTCTATCTCAGTGACTCTCTATCTATCTCAGTGACTCTCTATCTATCTCAGTGACTCTCTCTCTATCTCAGTGACTCTCTCTATCTCAGTGACTCTCTCTATCTCAGTGACTCTCTCTCTCAGTGACTCTCTCTCTCTATCTCAGTGACTCTCTCTATCTCAGTGACTATCTCTCTCTATCTCAGTGACTCTCTCTCTATCTCAGTGACTCTCTCTCTATCTCAGTGACTCTCTCTCTATCTCAGTGACTCTCTCTCTCTCTATCTCAGTGACTCTCTCTCTATCTCAGTGACTCTCTCTCTCTATCTCAGTGACTCTCTCTCTATCTCAGTGACTCTCTCTCTATCTCAGTGACTCTCTCTCTCTATCTCAGTGACTCTCTCTCTATCTCAGTGACTCTCTCTCTCTCTATCTCAGTGACTCTCTCTCTCTATCTCAGTGACTCTCTCTCTATCTCAGTGACTCTCTCTCTCTCTATCTCAGTGACTCTCTCTCTATCTCAGTGGCTATCTCTCTCTATCTCAGAGACTCTCTTTCTCTATCTCAGTGACTCTCTCTCAAATTCAGTGACTCTCTCTCTCTATCTCAGTGACTCTCTCTCTATCTCAGTGACTCTCTCTCAAATTCAGTGACTCTCTCTCTCTATCTCAGTGACTCTCTCTCTATCTCAGTGACTCTCTCTCAAATTCAGTGACTATCTCTCTCTATCTCAGTGACTCTCTCTCTATCTCAGTGACTCTCTCTATCTCAGTGTCTCTCTCTCTATCTCAGTGACTCTCTCTCTATCTCAGTGACTCTCTCTCTATCTCAGTGACTCTCTCTCTCTATCTCAGTGACTTTCTCTATCTCAGTGACTCTCTCTCTATCTCAGTGACTCTCTATCTCAGTGACTCTCTATCTCAGTGACTCTCTATCTCAGTGACTCTCTCTCTATCTCAGTGACACTCTCTCTCTCTATCTCAGTGACTCTCTCTCTATCTCAGTGACTCTCTCTCTATCTCAGTGACTCTCTCTGTCTCAGTGACTCTCTCTCTCTATCTCAGTGACTCTCTATCTCAGTGACTCTCTCTCTATCTCAGTGACTCTCTCTCTCTATCTCAGTGACTCGCTCTCTATCTCAGTGACTCTCTCTCTATCTCAGTGACTCTCTCTCTATCTCAGTGACTCTCTCTCTATCTCAGTGAATCTCTCTCTCTATCTCAGTGACTCTCTCTCTCTCTATCTCAGTGACTCTCTCTCTCTATCTCAGTGACTCTCTCTCTATCTCAGTGACTCTCTCTCTATCTCAGTGACTCTCTCTCTCTCTATCTCAGTGACTCTCTCTCTCTATCTCAGTGGCTCTCTCTCAAATTCAGTGACTCTCTCTCTCTATCTCAGTGACACTCTCTCTATCTCAGTGACTCTCTCTCTATCTCAGTGACTCTCTCTATCTCAGTGACTCTCTCTGAAATTCAGTGACTCTCTCTCTCTATCTCAGTGACTCTCTCTCTATCTCAGTGACTCTCTCTCTATCTCAGTGACTCTCTCTCTCTATCTCTGACTCTCTCTCTCTATCTCAGTGACTCTCTCTCTCTATCTCAGGGACTCTCTCTCTATCTCAGTGACTCTCTCTCTATCTCAGTAACTCTCTCTATCTCACTGACTCTCTCTCTATCTCAGTGACTCTCTCTTTCTATCTCAGTGACTCTATCTCAGTAACTCTCTATCTCAGTGACTCTCTCTATCTCACTGACTCTCTCTCTATCTCAGTGACTCTCTCTCTCTATCTCAGTGACTCTCTCTATCTCAGTGACTCTCTCTCTATCTCAGTGTCTCTCTATCTCAGTGACTCTCTATCTCAGTGACTCTCTCTCTATCTCAGTGACTCTCTCTATCTCAGTGACTCTCTCTCTATCTCAGTGACTCTCTCTCTATCTCAGTGACTCTCTCTCTATCTCAGTGGCTCTCTCTCTTTCTCAGTGACTCTCTCTCTATCTCAGTGACTCTCTCTCTATCTCAGTGACTCTCTCTATCTCAGTGACTCTCTCTATCTCAGTGACTCTCTATCTCAGTGACTCTCTCTCTCTATCTCAGTGACTCTCTATCTCAGTGACTCTCTCTCTATCTCAGTGACTCTCTATCTATCTCAGTGACTCTCTCTCTATCTCAGTGACACTCTCTCTCTCTATCTCAGTGACACTCTCTCTCTCTATCTCAGTGACTCTCTCTCTATCTCAGTGACTCTCTCTCTATCTCAGTGACTCTCTCTCTATCTCAGTGACTCTCTCTCTATCTCAGTGACTCTCTATCTCTGTGACTCTCTCTCTCTATCTCAGTGACTCTCTATCTCAGTGACTCTCTCTCTCTCTATCTCAGTGACTCTCTCTCTATCTCAGTGACTCTCTATCTCTGTGACTCTCTCTCTCTATCTCAGTGACTCTCTATCTCAGTGACTCTCTCTCTCTCTATCTCAGTGACTCTCTCTCTATCTCAGTGACTCTCTCTCTCTATCTCAGTGACTCTCTCTATCTCAGTGACTCTCTCTCTATCTCAGTGACTCTCTATCACAGTGACTCTCTCTCTCTATCTCAGTGACTCTCTATCTCAGTGACTCTCTATCTATCTCAGTGACTCTCTCTCTATCTCAGTGACTCTCTCTCTCTATCTCAGTGACTCTCTATCTCAGTGACTCTCTATCTATCTCAGTGACTCTCTATCTATCTCAGTGACTCTCTCTCTATCTCAGTGACTCTCTCTATCTCAGTGACTCTCTCTATCTCAGTGACTCTCTCTCTGTGACTCTCTCTCTCTATCTCAGTGACTCTCTCTCTATCTCAGTGACTATCTCTCTCTATCTCAGTGACTCTCTCTATCTCAGTGACTCTCTCTCTATCTCAGTGACTCTCTCTCTATCTCAGTGACTCTCTCTCTCTCTATCTCAGTGACTCTCTCTCTATCTCAGTGACTCTCTCTCTCTATCTCAGTGGCTCTCTCTCTATCTCAGTGACTCTCTATCTCTATCTCAGTGACTCTCTCTCAAATTCAGTGACTCTCTCTCTCTATCTCAGTGACTCTCTCTCTATCTCAGTGACTCTCTCTATCTCAGTGACTCTCTCTCAAATTCAGTGACTATCTCTCTCTATCTCAGTGACTCTCTCTCTATCTCAGTGACTCTCTCTATCTCAGTGTCTCTCTCTATCTCAGTGACTCTCTCTCTATCTCAGTGACTCTCTCTCTATCTCAGTGACTCTCGCTCTCTATCTCAGTGACTCTCTCTCTATCTCAGTGACTCTCTCTCTATCTCAGTGACTCTCTCTCTATCTCAGTGACTCTCTCTCTATCTCAGTGACTCTCTCTCTCTATCTCAGTGACTCTCTCTCTCTATCTCAGTGACTCTCTATCTCAGTGACTCTCTCTCTCTATCTCAGTGACTTTCTCTATCTCAGTGACTCTCTCTCTATCTCAGTGACTCTCTATCTCAGTGACTCTCTATCTCAGTGACTCTCTATCTCAGTGACTCTCTCTCTATCTCAGTGACACTCTCTCTCTCTATCTCAGTGACTCTCTCTCTATCTCAGTGACTCTCTCTCTATCTCAGTGACTCTCTCTGTCTCAGTGACTCTCTCTCTCTATCTATCTCAGTGACTCTCTATCTCAGTGACTCTCTCTCTATCTCAGTGACTCTCTCTCTCTACCTCAGTGACTCTCTCTCTATCTCAGTGACTCTCTCTCTATCTCAGTGACTCTCTCTCTATCTCAGTGACTCTCTCTCTCTATCTCAGTGACTCTCTCTCTCTCTATCTCAGTGACTCTCTCTCTCTATCTCAGTGACTCTCTCTCTATCTCAGTGACTCTCTCTCTCTCTATCTCAGTGACTCTCTCTCTCTATCTCAGTGGCTCTCTCTCTCTATCTCAGTGACTCTCTCTCTCTCTATCTCAGTGACTCTCTCTCTATCTCAGTGACTCTCTCTCTCTCTATCTCAGTGACTCTCTCTCTCTCTATCTCAGTGGCTCTCTCTCTCTATCTCAGTGACTCTCTGTCTATCTCAGTGACTCTCTCTCTATCTCAGTGACTCTCTCTCTCTATCTCAGTGACTCTCTCTCTCTCTATCTCAGTGACTCTCTCTCTATCTCAGTGACTCTCTTTCTCTATCTCAGTGACTCTCTCTCAAATTCAGTGACTCTCTCTCTCTATCTCAGTGACACTCTCTCTATCTCAGTGACTCTCTCTCTATCTCAGTGACTCTCTCTCTCTATCTCAGTGACTCTCTCTCTATCTCAGTGACTCTCTCTCTATCTCAGTGACTCTCTCTGTCTCAGTGACTCTCTCTCTCTATCTCAGTGACTCTCTATCTCAGTGACTCTCTCTCTATCTCAGTGACTCTCTCTCTCTATCTCAGTGACTCGCTCTCTATCTCAGTGACTCTCTCTCTATCTCAGTGACTCTCTCTCTATCTCAGTGACTCTCTCTCTATCTCAGTGACTCTCTCTCTCTATCTCAGTGACTCTCTCTCTCTCTATCTCAGTGACTCTCTCTCTCTATCTCAGTGACTCTCTCTCTATCTCAGTGACTCTCTCTCTCTCTATCTCAGTGACTCTCTCTCTCTATCTCAGTGGCTCTCTCTCAAATTCAGTGACTCTCTCTCTCTATCTCAGTGACACTCTCTCTATCTCAGTGACTCTCTCTCTATCTCAGTGACTCTCTCTATCTCAGTGACTCTCTCTCAAATTCAGTGACTCTCTCTCTCTATCTCAGTGACTCTCTCTCTATCTCAGTGACTCTCTCTCTATCTCAGTGACTCTCTCTCTCTATCTCTGACTCTCTCTCTCTATCTCAGTGACTCTCTCTCTCTATCTCAGGGACTCTCTCTCTATCTCAGTGACTCTCTCTCTATCTCAGTGACTCTCTCTATCTCACTGACTCTCTCTCTATCTCAGTGACTCTCTCTTTCTATCTCAGTGACTCTATCTCAGTAACTCTCTATCTCAGTGACTCTCTCTATCTCACTGACTCTCTCTCTATCTCAGTGACTCTCTCTCTCTATCTCAGTGACTCTCTCTATCTCAGTGACTCTCTCTCTATCTCAGTGTCTCTCTATCTCAGTGACTCTCTATCTCAGTGACTCTCTCTCTATCTCAGTGACTCTCTCTATCTCAGTGACTCTCTCTCTATCTCAGTGACTCTCTCTCTATCTCAGTGACTCTCTCTCTATCTCAGTGACTCTCTCTCTATCTCAGTGACTCTCTCTCTATCTCAGTGACTCTCTCTCTATCTCAGTGACTCTCTCTATCTCAGTGACTCTCTCTATCTCAGTGACTCTCTATCTCAGTGACTCTCTCTCTCTATCTCAGTGACTCTCTATCTATCTCAGTGACTCTCTCTCTATCTCAGTGACTCTCTCTCTATCTCAGTGACACTCTCTCTCTCTATCTCAGTGACTCTCTCTCTATCTCAGTGACTCTCTCTCTATCTCAGTGACTCTCTCTCTATCTCAGTGACTCTCTCTCTATCTCAGTGACTCTCTATCTCTGTGACTCTCTCTCTCTATCTCAGTGACTCTCTATCTCAGTGACTCTCTCTCTCTCTATCTCAGTGACTCTCTCTCTATCTCAGTGACTCTCTATCTCTGTGACTCTCTCTCTCTATCTCAGTGACTCTCTATCTCAGTGACTCTCTCTCTCTCTATCTCAGTGACTCTCTCTCTATCTCAGTGACTCTCTCTCTCTATCTCAGTGACTCTCTCTATCTCAGTGACTCTCTCTCTATCTCAGTGACTCTCTATCACAGTGACTCTCTCTCTCTATCTCAGTGACTCTCTATCTCAGTGACTCTCTATCTATCTCAGTGACTCTCTCTCTATCTCAGTGACTCTCTCTCTCTATCTCAGTGACTCTCTATCTCAGTGACTCTCTATCTATCTCAGTGACTCTCTATCTATCTCAGTGACTCTCTCTCTATCTCAGTGACTCTCTCTATCTCAGTGACTCTCTCTATCTCAGTGACTCTCTCTCTGTGACTCTCTCTCTCTATCTCAGTGACTCTCTCTCTATCTCAGTGACTATCTCTCTCTATCTCAGTGACTCTCTCTATCTCAGTGACTCTCTCTCTATCTCAGTGACTCTCTCTCTATCTCAGTGACTCTCTCTCTCTCTATCTCAGTGACTCTCTCTCTATCTCAGTGACTCTCTCTCTCTATCTCAGTGGCTCTCTCTCTATCTCAGTGACTCTCTATCTCTATCTCAGTGACTCTCTCTCAAATTCAGTGACTCTCTCTCTCTATCTCAGTGACTCTCTCTCTATCTCAGTGACTCTCTCTATCTCAGTGACTCTCTCTCAAATTCAGTGACTATCTCTCTCTATCTCAGTGACTCTCTCTCTATCTCAGTGACTCTCTCTATCTCAGTGTCTCTCTCTATCTCAGTGACTCTCTCTCTATCTCAGTGACTCTCTCTCTATCTCAGTGACTCTCGCTCTCTATCTCAGTGACTCTCTCTCTATCTCAGTGACTCTCTCTCTATCTCAGTGACTCTCTCTCTATCTCAGTGACTCTCTCTCTATCTCAGTGACTCTCTCTCTCTATCTCAGTGACTCTCTCTCTCTATCTCAGTGACTCTCTATCTCAGTGACTCTCTCTCTATCTCAGTGACTCTCTATCTCAGTGACTCTCTATCTCAGTGACTCTCTATCTCAGTGACTCTCTCTCTATCTCAGTGACACTCTCTCTCTCTATCTCAGTGACTCTCTCTCTATCTCAGTGACTCTCTCTCTATCTCAGTGACTCTCTCTGTCTCAGTGACTCTCTCTCTCTATCTATCTCAGTGACTCTCTATCTCAGTGACTCTCTCTCTATCTCAGTGACTCTCTCTCTCTATCTCAGTGACTCTCTCTCTATCTCAGTGACTCTCTCTCTCTCTCAGTGACTCTCTCTCTATCTCAGTGACTCTCTCTCTCTATCTCAGTGACTCTCTCTCTCTGTATCTCAGTGACTCTCTCTCTCTATCTCAGTGACTCTCTCTCTATCTCAGTGACTCTCTCTCTCTCTATCTCAGTGACTCTCTCTCTCTATCTCAGTGGCTCTCTCTCTCTATCTCAGTGACTCTCTCTCTCTCTATCTCAGTGACTCTCTCTCTATCTCAGTGACTCTCTCTCTCTCTATCTCAGTGACTCTCTCTCTCTCTATCTCAGTGGCTCTCTCTCTCTATCTCAGTGACTCTCTGTCTATCTCAGTGACTCTCTCTCTATCTCAGTGACTCTCTCTCTCTATCTCAGTGACTCTCTCTCTCTCTATCTCAGTGACTCTCTCTCTATCTCAGTGACTCTCTTTCTCTATCTCAGTGACTCTCTCTCAAATTCAGTGACTCTCTCTCTCTATCTCAGTGACACTCTCTCTATCTCAGTGACTCTCTCTCTATCTCAGTGACTCTCTCTCTCTATCTCAGTGACTCTCTCTCTATCTCAGTGACTCTCTCTCTATCTCAGTGACTCTCTCTGTCTCAGTGACTCTCTCTCTCTATCTCAGTGACTCTCTATCTCAGTGACTCTCTCTCTATCTCAGTGACTCTCTCTCTCTATCTCAGTGACTCGCTCTCTATCTCAGTGACTCTCTCTCTATCTCAGTGACTCTCTCTCTATCTCAGTGACTCTCTCTCTATCTCAGTGACTCTCTCTCTCTATCTCAGTGACTCTCTCTCTCTCTATCTCAGTGACTCTCTCTCTCTATCTCAGTGACTCTCTCTCTATCTCAGTGACTCTCTCTCTCTCTATCTCAGTGACTCTCTCTCTCTATCTCAGTGGCTCTCTCTCAAATTCAGTGACTCTCTCTCTCTATCTCAGTGACACTCTCTCTATCTCAGTGACTCTCTCTCTATCTCAGTGACTCTCTCTATCTCAGTGACTCTCTCTCAAATTCAGTGACTCTCTCTCTCTATCTCAGTGACTCTCTCTCTATCTCAGTGACTCTCTCTCTATCTCAGTGACTCTCTCTCTCTATCTCTGACTCTCTCTCTCTATCTCAGTGACTCTCTCTCTCTATCTCAGGGACTCTCTCTCTATCTCAGTGACTCTCTCTCTATCTCAGTGACTCTCTCTATCTCACTGACTCTCTCTCTATCTCAGTGACTCTCTCTTTCTATCTCAGTGACTCTATCTCAGTAACTCTCTATCTCAGTGACTCTCTCTATCTCACTGACTCTCTCTCTATCTCAGTGACTCTCTCTCTCTATCTCAGTGACTCTCTCTATCTCAGTGACTCTCTCTCTATCTCAGTGTCTCTCTATCTCAGTGACTCTCTATCTCAGTGACTCTCTCTCTATCTCAGTGACTCTCTCTATCTCAGTGACTCTCTCTCTATCTCAGTGACTCTCTCTCTATCTCAGTGACTCTCTCTCTATCTCAGTGACTCTCTCTCTATCTCAGTGACTCTCTCTCTATCTCAGTGACTCTCTCTCTATCTCAGTGACTCTCTCTATCTCAGTGACTCTCTCTATCTCAGTGACTCTCTATCTCAGTGACTCTCTCTCTCTATCTCAGTGACTCTCTATCTCAGTGACTCTCTCTCTATCTCAGTGACTCTCTATCTATCTCAGTGACTCTCTCTCTATCTCAGTGACTCTCTCTCTATCTCAGTGACACTCTCTCTCTCTATCTCAGTGACTCTCTCTCTATCTCAGTGACTCTCTCTCTATCTCAGTGACTCTCTCTCTATCTCAGTGACTCTCTCTCTATCTCAGTGACTCTCTATCTCTGTGACTCTCTCTCTCTATCTCAGTGACTCTCTATCTCAGTGACTCTCTCTCTCTCTATCTCAGTGACTCTCTCTCTATCTCAGTGACTCTCTATCTCTGTGACTCTCTCTCTCTATCTCAGTGACTCTCTATCTCAGTGACTCTCTCTCTCTCTATCTCAGTGACTCTCTCTCTATCTCAGTGACTCTCTCTCTCTATCTCAGTGACTCTCTCTATCTCAGTGACTCTCTCTCTATCTCAGTGACTCTCTATCACAGTGACTCTCTCTCTCTATCTCAGTGACTCTCTATCTCAGTGACTCTCTATCTATCTCAGTGACTCTCTCTCTATCTCAGTGACTCTCTCTCTCTATCTCAGTGACTCTCTATCTCAGTGACTCTCTATCTATCTCAGTGACTCTCTATCTATCTCAGTGACTCTCTCTCTATCTCAGTGACTCTCTCTATCTCAGTGACTCTCTCTATCTCAGTGACTCTCTCTCTGTGACTCTCTCTCTCTATCTCAGTGACTCTCTCTCTATCTCAGTGACTATCTCTCTCTATCTCAGTGACTCTCTCTATCTCAGTGACTCTCTCTCTATCTCAGTGACTCTCTCTCTATCTCAGTGACTCTCTCTCTCTCTATCTCAGTGACTCTCTCTCTATCTCAGTGACTCTCTCTCTCTATCTCAGTGGCTCTCTCTCTATCTCAGTGACTCTCTATCTCTATCTCAGTGACTCTCTCTCAAATTCAGTGACTCTCTCTCTCTATCTCAGTGACTCTCTCTCTATCTCAGTGACTCTCTCTATCTCAGTGACTCTCTCTCAAATTCAGTGACTATCTCTCTCTATCTCAGTGACTCTCTCTCTATCTCAGTGACTCTCTCTATCTCAGTGTCTCTCTCTATCTCAGTGACTCTCTCTCTATCTCAGTGACTCTCTCTCTATCTCAGTGACTCTCTCTCTATCTCAGTGACTCTCTCTCTATCTCAGTGACTCTCTCTCTATCTCAGTGACTCTCTCTCTATCTCAGTGACTCTCTCTCTCTATCTCAGTGACTCTCTCTCTCTATCTCAGTGACTCTCTATCTCAGTGACTCTCTCTCTCTATCTCAGTGACTTTCTCTATCTCAGTGACTCTCTCTCTATCTCAGTGACTCTCTATCTCAGTGACTCTCTATCTCAGTGACTCTCTATCTCAGTGACTCTCTCTCTATCTCAGTGACACTCTCTCTCTCTATCTCAGTGACTCTCTCTCTATCTCAGTGACTCTCTCTCTATCTCAGTGACTCTCTCTGTCTCAGTGACTCTCTCTCTCTATCTATCTCAGTGACTCTCTATCTCAGTGACTCTCTCTCTATCTCAGTGACTCTCTCTCTCTATCTCAGTGACTCTCTCTCTATCTCAGTGACTCTCTCTCTATCTCAGTGACTCTCTCTCTATCTCAGTGACTCTCTCTCTCTATCTCAGTGACTCTCTCTCTCTCTATCTCAGTGACTCTCTCTCTCTATCTCAGTGACTCTCTCTCTATCTCAGTGACTCTCTCTCTCTCTATCTCAGTGACTCTCTCTCTCTATCTCAGTGGCTCTCTCTCTCTATCTCAGTGACTCTCTCTCTCTCTATCTCAGTGACTCTCTCTCTATCTCAGTGACTCTCTCTCTCTCTATCTCAGTGACTCTCTCTCTCTCTATCTCAGTGGCTCTCTCTCTCTATCTCAGTGACTCTCTGTCTATCTCAGTGACTCTCTCTCTATCTCAGTGACTCTCTCTCTCTATCTCAGTGACTCTCTCTCTCTCTATCTCAGTGACTCTCTCTCTATCTCAGTGACTCTCTTTCTCTATCTCAGTGACTCTCTCTCAAATTCAGTGACTCTCTCTCTCTATCTCAGTGACACTCTCTCTATCTCAGTGACTCTCTCTCTATCTCAGTGACTCTCTCTCTCTATCTCGCTGTCTCTCTCTCTATCTCAGTGACTCTCTCTCTATTTCAGTGACTCTCTCTCTCTATCTCAGTGACTCTCTCTCTCTCTATCTCAGTGACTCTCTCTCTCTATCTCAGTGACTCTCTATCTCAGTGACTCTCTCTATCTCAGTGACTCTCTATCTCAGTGACTCTCTCTCTCTATCTCAGTGACTCTCTATCTCAGTGACTCTCTCTCTCTCTCTCAGTGACTGTCTCTCTATCTCAGTGACTCTCTCTCTCTATCTCAGTGACTCTCTCTCTCTATCTCAGTGACTCTCTCTCTCTACCTCAGTGACTCTCTCTCTCTACCTCAGTGACTCTCTCTCTATCTCAGTGACTCTCTCTCTATCTCTGTGACTCTCTCTCTATCTCAGTGACTCTCTATCTCAGTGACTCTCTCTCTGTCTGAGTGACTCTCTCTCTATCTCAGTGACTCTCTCTCTATCTCAGTGACACTCTCTCTCTCTATCTCAGTGACTCTCTCTCTCTATCTCAGTGATTCTCTCTCGCTATCTCAGTGACTCTCTCTCTCTATCTCAGTGACTCTCTCTCTCTATCTCAGTGACTCTCTCTCTATCTCAGTGACTCTCTATCTCAGTGACTCTCTATCTCAGGGACTTTCTCTTTGTCTCAGTGACTCTCTCTCTCTATCTCAGTGACTCTCTCTCTATCTCAGTGACTCTCTCTATCTCAGTGACTCTCTCTCTCTCTATCTCAGTGACTCTCTCTCTCTCTATCTCAGTGACTCTCTCTCTATCTCAGTGACTCTCTCTCTATCTCAGTGACACTCTCTCTCTCTATCTCAGTGACTATCTCTCTCTATCTCAGTGACTCTCTATCTCAGTGACTCTCTATCTCAGGGACTTTCTCTCTGTCTCAGTGACTCTCTCTCTTTATCTCAGTGACTCTCTATCTCAGTGACTCTCTCTCTCTATCTCAGTGACTCTCTCTCTCAGTGACTCTCTCTCTATCTCAGTGACTCTCTATCTATCTCAGTGACTCTCTCTCTATCTCAGTGACACTCTCTCTCTCTATCTCAGTGACACTCTCTCTCTCTATCTCAGTGACTCTCTCTCTATCTCAGTGACTCTCTCTCTATCTCAGTGACTCTCTCTCTATCTCAGTGACTCTCTCTCTATCTCAGTGACTCTCTATCTCTGTGACTCTCTCTCTCTATCTCAGTGACTCTCTATCTCAGTGACTCTCTCTCTCTCTATCTCAGTGACTCTCTCTCTATCTCAGTGACTCTCTCTCTCTATCTCAGTGACTCTCTCTATCTCAGTGACTCTCTCTCTATCTCAGTGACTCTCTATCACAGTGACTCTCTCTCTCTATCTCAGTGACTCTCTATCTCAGTGACTCTCTATCTATCTCAGTGACTCTCTCTCTATCTCAGTGACTCTCTCTCTCTATCTCAGTGACTCTCTATCTCAGTGACTCTCTATCTATCTCAGTGACTCTCTATCTATCTCAGTGACTCTCTCTCTATCTCAGTGACTCTCTCTATCTCAGTGACTCTCTCTCTCTATCTCAGTGACTCTCTCTCTGTGACTCTCTCTCTCTATCTCAGTGACTCTCTCTCTATCTCAGTGACTATCGCTCTCTATCTCAGTGACTCTCTCTATCTCAGTGACTCTCTCTCTATCTCAGTGACTCTCTCTCTATCTCAGTGACTCTCTCTCTCTCTATCTCAGTGACTCTCTCTCTATCTCAGTGACTCTCTCTCTCTATCTCAGTGGCTCTCTCTCTATCTCAGTGACTCTCTATCTCTATCTCAGTGACTCTCTCTCAAATTCAGTGACTCTCTCTCTCTATCTCAGTGACTCTCTCTCTATCTCAGTGACTCTCTCTATCTCAGTGACTCTCTCTCAAATTCAGTGACTATCTCTCTCTATCTCAGTGACTCTCTCTCTATCTCAGTGACTCTCTCTATCTCAGTGTCTCTCTCTATCTCAGTGACTCTCTCTCTATCTCAGTGACTCTCTCTCTATCTCAGTGACTCTCGCTCTCTATCTCAGTGACTCTCTCTCTATCTCAGTGACTCTCTCTCTATCTCAGTGACTCTCTCTCTATCTCAGTGACTCTCTCTCTATCTCAGTGACTCTCTCTCTCTATCTCAGTGACTCTCTCTCTCTATCTCAGTGACTCTCTATCTCAGTGACTCTCTCTCTCTATCTCAGTGACTTTCTCTATCTCAGTGACTCTCTCTCTATCTCAGTGACTCTCTATCTCAGTGACTCTCTATCTCAGTGACTCTCTATCTCAGTGACTCTCTCTCTATCTCAGTGACACTCTCTCTCTCTATCTCAGTGACTCTCTCTCTATCTCAGTGACTCTCTCTCTATCTCAGTGACTCTCTCTGTCTCAGTGACTCTCTCTCTCTATCTATCTCAGTGACTCTCTATCTCAGTGACTCTCTCTCTATCTCAGTGACTCTCTCTCTCTATCTCAGTGACTCTCTCTCTATCTCAGTGACTCTCTCTCTATCTCAGTGACTCTCTCTCTATCTCAGTGACTCTCTCTCTCTATCTCAGTGACTCTCTCTCTCTCTATCTCAGTGACTCTCTCTCTCTATCTCAGTGACTCTCTCTCTATCTCAGTGACTCTCTCTCTCTCTATCTCAGTGACTCTCTCTCTCTATCTCAGTGGCTCTCTCTCTCTATCTCAGTGACTCTCTCTCTCTCTATCTCAGTGACTCTCTCTCTATCTCAGTGACTCTCTCTCTCTCTATCTCAGTGACTCTCTCTCTCTCTATCTCAGTGGCTCTCTCTCTCTATCTCAGTGACTCTCTGTCTATCTCAGTGACTCTCTCTCTATCTCAGTGACTCTCTCTATCTCAGTGACTCTCTCTCTCTCTATCTCAGTGACTCTCTCTCTATCTCAGTGACTCTCTCTATCTCAGTGACTCTCTCTCTCTCTATCTCAGTGACTCTCTCTCTCTCTATCTCAGTGACTCTCTCTCTATCTCAGTGACTCTCTCTCTATCTCAGTGACACTCTCTCTCTCTATCTCAGTGACTATCTCTCTCTATCTCAGTGACTCTCTATCTCAGTGACTCTCTATCTCAGGGACTTTCTCTCTGTCTCAGTGACTCTCTCTCTTTATCTCAGTGACTCTCTATCTCAGTGACTCTCTCTCTCTATCTCAGTGACTCTCTCTCTCAGTGACTCTCTCTCTATCTCAGTGACTCTCTATCTATCTCAGTGACTCTCTCTCTATCTCAGTGACACTCTCTCTCTCTATCTCAGTGACACTCTCTCTCTCTATCTCAGTGACTCTCTCTCTATCTCAGTGACTCTCTCTCTATCTCAGTGACTCTCTCTCTATCTCAGTGACTCTCTCTCTATCTCAGTGACTCTCTATCTCTGTGACTCTCTCTCTCTATCTCAGTGACTCTCTATCTCAGTGACTCTCTCTCTCTCTATCTCAGTGACTCTCTCTCTATCTCAGTGACTCTCTCTCTCTATCTCAGTGACTCTCTCTATCTCAGTGACTCTCTCTCTATCTCAGTGACTCTCTATCACAGTGACTCTCTCTCTCTATCTCAGTGACTCTCTATCTCAGTGACTCTCTATCTATCTCAGTGACTCTCTCTCTATCTCAGTGACTCTCTCTCTCTATCTCAGTGACTCTCTATCTCAGTGACTCTCTATCTATCTCAGTGACTCTCTATCTATCTCAGTGACTCTCTCTCTATCTCAGTGACTCTCTCTATCTCAGTGACTCTCTCTATCTCAGTGACTCTCTCTCTGTGACTCTCTCTCTCTATCTCAGTGACTCTCTCTCTATCTCAGTGACTATCGCTCTCTATCTCAGTGACTCTCTCTATCTCAGTGACTCTCTCTCTATCTCAGTGACTCTCTCTCTATCTCAGTGACTCTCTCTCTCTCTATCTCAGTGACTCTCTCTCTATCTCAGTGACTCTCTCTCTCTATCTCAGTGGCTCTCTCTCTATCTCAGTGACTCTCTATCTCTATCTCAGTGACTCTCTCTCAAATTCAGTGACTCTCTCTCTCTATCTCAGTGACTCTCTATCTCAGTGACTCTCTCTATCTCAGTGACTCTCTCTCAAATTCAGTGACTATCTCTCTCTATCTCAGTGACTCTCTCTCTATCTCAGTGACTCTCTCTATCTCAGTGTCTCTCTCTATCTCAGTGACTCTCTCTCTATCTCAGTGACTCTCTCTCTATCTCAGTGACTCTCGCTCTCTATCTCAGTGACTCTCTCTCTATCTCAGTGACTCTCTCTCTATCTCAGTGACTCTCTCTCTATCTCAGTGACTCTCTCTCTATCTCAGTGACTCTCTCTCTCTATCTCAGTGACTCTCTCTCTCTATCTCAGTGACTCTCTATCTCAGTGACTCTCTCTCTCTATCTCAGTGACTTTCTCTATCTCAGTGACTCTCTCTCTATCTCAGTGACTCTCTATCTCAGTGACTCTCTATCTCAGTGACTCTCTATCTCAGTGACTCTCTCTCTATCTCAGTGACACTCTCTCTCTCTATCTCAGTGACTCTCTCTCTATCTCAGTGACTCTCTCTCTATCTCAGTGACTCTCTCTGTCTCAGTGACTCTCTCTCTCTATCTATCTCAGTGACTCTCTATCTCAGTGACTCTCTCTCTATCTCAGTGACTCTCTCTCTCTATCTCAGTGACTCTCTCTCTATCTCAGTGACTCTCTCTCTATCTCAGTGACTCTCTCTCTATCTCAGTGACTCTCTCTCTCTATCTCAGTGACTCTCTCTCTCTCTATCTCAGTGACTCTCTCTCTCTATCTCAGTGACTCTCTCTCTATCTCAGTGACTCTCTCTCTCTCTATCTCAGTGACTCTCTCTCTCTATCTCAGTGGCTCTCTCTCTCTATCTCAGTGACTCTCTCTCTCTCTATCTCAGTGACTCTCTCTCTATCTCAGTGACTCTCTCTCTCTCTATCTCAGTGACTCTCTCTCTCTCTATCTCAGTGGCTCTCTCTCTCTATCTCAGTGACTCTCTGTCTATCTCAGTGACTCTCTCTCTATCTCAGTGACTCTCTCTCTCTATCTCAGTGACTCTCTCTCTCTCTATCTCAGTGACTCTCTCTCTATCTCAGTGACTCTCTTTCTCTATCTCAGTGACTCTCTCTCAAATTCAGTGACTCTCTCTCTCTATCTCAGTGACACTCTCTCTATCTCAGTGACTCTCTCTCTATCTCAGTGACTCTCTCTCTCTATCTCACTGTCTCTCTCTCTATCTCAGTGACTCTCTCTCTATTTCAGTGACTCTCTCTCTCTATCTCAGTGACTCTCTCTCTCTCTATCTCAGTGACTCTCTCTCTCTATCTCAGTGACTCTCTATCTCAGTGACTCTCTCTATCTCAGTGACTCTCTATCTCAGTGACTCTCCCTCTCTATCTCAGTGACTCTCTATCTCAGTGACTCTCTCTCTCTCTCTCAGTGACTGTCTCTCTATCTCAGTGACTCTCTCTCTCTATCTCAGTGACTCTCTCTCTCTATCTCAGTGACTCTCTCTCTCTACCTCAGTGACTCTCTCTCTCTACCTCAGTGACTCTCTCTCTATCTCAGTGACTCTCTCTCTATCTCTGTGACTCTCTCTCTATCTCAGTGACTCTCTATCTCAGTGACTCTCTCTCTGTCTGAGTGACTCTCTCTCTATCTCAGTGACTCTCTCTCTATCTCAGTGACACTCTCTCTCTCTATCTCAGTGACTCTCTCTCTCTATCTCAGTGATTCTCTCTCGCTATCTCAGTGACTCTCTCTCTCTATCTCAGTGACTCTCTCTCTCTATCTCAGTGACTCTCTCTCTATCTCAGTGACTCTCTCTCTATCTCAGTGACTCTCTATCTCAGGGACTTTCTCTTTGTCTCAGTGACTCTCTCTCTCTATCTCAGTGACTCTCTCTCTATCTCAGTGACTCTCTCTATCTCAGTGACTCTCTCTCTCTCTATCTCAGTGACTCTCTCTCTCTCTATCTCAGTGACTCTCTCTCTATCTCAGTGACTCTCTCTCTATCTCAGTGACACTCTCTCTCTCTATCTCAGTGACTATCTCTCTCTATCTCAGTGACTCTCTATCTCAGTGACTCTCTATCTCAGGGACTTTCTCTCTGTCTCAGTGACTCTCTCTCTTTATCTCAGTGACTCTCTATCTCAGTGACTCTCTCTCTCTATCTCAGTGACTCTCTCTCTCTATCTCAGTGACTCTCTCTCTCTCTATCTCAGTGACTCTCTCTATCTCAGTGACTCTCTCTCTCTATCTCAGTGACACTCTCTCTCTATCTCAGTGACTCTCTCTCTCTCTATCTCAGTGACTCTCTCTCTCTATCTCAGTGACTATCTCAGTAACTCTCTCTCTATCTCAGTGACTCTCTATCTCACTGACTCTCTCTCTATCTCAGTGACTCTCTCTCTCTATCTCAGTGACTCTCTCTCTCTCAGTGACTCTCTCTCTATCTCAGTGACTCTCTCTCTATCTGAGTGACACTCTCTCTATCTCAGTGACGCTCTCTCTCTATCTCAGTGACTCTCTCTCTATCTCAGTGACTCTCTCTCTATCTCAGTGACTCTCTCTCTCTATCTCACTGACTCTCTCTCTATCTCAGTGACTCTGTCTCAGTGACTCTATCTCAGTGACTCTCTATCTCAGTGACTCTCTCTCTATCTCATTGACTCTCTCTCTCTCTATCTCAGTGACTCTCTCTCTCTATCTCAGTGACTCTCTATCTCAGTGACTCTCTCTATCTCAGTGACTCTCTATCTCAGTGACTCTCTCTCTCTATCTCAGTGACTCTCTATCTCAGTGACTCTCTCTCTCTCTCTCAGTGACTGTCTCTCTATCTCAGTGACTCTCTCTCTCTATCTCAGTGACTCTCTCTCTCTATCTCAGTGGCTCTCTCTCTCTATCTCAGTGACTCTCTCTCTATCTCAGTGACTATCTTTCTCTATCTCAGTGACTCTCTCTCTATCTCAGTGACTCTCTCTCAAACTCAGTGACTCTCTCTCTCTATCTCAGTGACTCTCTCTCTATCTCAGTGACTCTCTCTCTCTCTCTATCTCAGTGACTCTCTCTCTCTCTCTATCTCAGTGACTCTCTCTCTATCTCAGTGACTCTCTCTATCTCAGTGACTCTCTCTCTATCTCAGTGACTCTCTCTCTCTATCTCAGTGACTCTCTCTCTATCTCAGTGACTCTCTCTCTATCTCAGTGACTCTCTCTATCTCAGTGACTCTCTATCTCAGTGACTCTCTCTCTCTATCTCAGTGACTCTCTATCTCAGTGACTCTCTCTCTCTCTATCTCAGTGACTGTCTCTCTATCTCAGTGACTCTCTCTCTCTATCTCAGTGACTCTCTCTCTCTATCTCAGTGACTCTCTCTCTCTATCTCAGTGACTCTCTCTCTCTATCTCAGTGACTCTCTCTCTATCTCAGTGACTCTCTCTCTCTATCTCAGTGACTCTCTTTCTCTATCTCAGTGACTCTCTCTATCTCAGTGACTCTCTCTCATACTCAGTGACTCTCTCTCTCTATCTCAGTGACTCTCTCTCTATCTCAGTGACTCTCTCTCTCTCTATCTCAGTGACTCTCTCTCTCTCTCTATCTCAGTGACTCTCTCTCTATCTCAGTGACTCTCTCTCTCTGTCTCAGTGACTCTCTCTCTATCTCAGTGACTCTCTCTCAGTGACTCTCTCTCTCTATCTCAGTGACTCTCTCTCTCTATCTCAGTGACTCTCTCTCTATCTCAGTGACTCTCTCTATCTCAGTGACTCTCTCTCTATCTCAGTGACTCTCTCTCTCTCTATCTCAGTGACTCTCTATCTCAGTGACTCTCTCTCTATCTCAGTGACTCTCTCTCTCTATCTCACTGTCTCTCTCTCTATCTCAGTGACTCTCTCTCTATTTCAGTGACTCTCTCTCTCTATCTCAGTGACTCTCTCTCTATCTCAGTGACTCTCTCTCTATCTCAGTGACTCTCTCTCTATCTCAGTGACTCTCTCTCTCTATCTCAGTGACTCTCTCTCTCTCTATCTCAGTGACTCTCTCTCTATCTCAGTGACTCTCTCTGTCTCAGTGACTCTCTCTCTCTATCTCAGTGACTCTCTCTCTCTCTCTATCTCAGTGACTCTCTCTCTATCTCAGTGACTCTCTCTCTCTATCTCAGTGACTCTCTCTCTCTACCTCAGTGACTCTCTCTCTCTACCTCAGTGACTCTCTCTCTATCTCAGTGACTCTCTCTCTATCTCAGTGACTCTCTCTCTATCTCAGTGACTCTCTCTCTCTCTATCTCAGTGACTCTCTCTCTATCTCAGTGACTCTCTCTCTATCTCTGTGACTCTCTCTCTATCTCAGTGACTCTCTATCTCAGTGACTCTCTCTCTGTCTGAGTGACTCTCTTTCTATCTCAGTGACTCTCTCTCTATCTCAGTGACACTCTCTCTCGCTATCTCAGTGATTCTCTCTCGCTATCTCAGTGACTCTCTCTCTCTATCTCAGTGACTCTCTCTCTCTATCTCAGTGACTCTCTCTCTATCTCAGTGACTCTCTATCTCAGTGACTCTCTATCTCAGGGACTTTCTCTCTGTCTCAGTGACTCTCTCTCTCTATCTCAGTGACTCTCTCTCTATCTCAGTGACTCTCTCTATCTCAGTGACTCTCTCTCTCTCTATCTCAGTGACTCTCTCTCTCTCTATCTCAGTGACTCTCTCTCTATCTCAGTGACTCTCTCTCTATCTCAGTGACACTCTCTCTCTCTATCTCAGTGACTATCTCTCTCTATCTCAGTGACTCTCTATCTCAGTGACTCTCTATCTCAGGGACTCTCTATCTCAGGGACTTTCTCTCTGTCTCAGTGACTCTCTCTCTTTATCTCAGTGACTCTCCATCTCAGTGACTCTCTCTCTCTATCTCAGTGACTCTCTCTCTCTATCTCAGTGACTCTCTCTATCTCAGTGACTCTCTCTCTCTCTATCTCAGTGACTCTCTCTATCTCAGTGACTCTCTCTCTCTATCTCAGTGACACTCTCTCTCTATCTCAGTGACTCTCTCTCTCTCTATCTCAGTGACTCTCTCTCTATCTCAGTGACTCTCTCTCTATCTCAGTGACTATCTCAGTAACTCTCTCTCTATCTCAGTGACTCTCTATCTCACTGACTCTCTCTCTATCTCAGTGACTCTCTCTCTCTATCTCAGTGACTCTCTCTCTCTCTCTCAGTGACTCTCTCTCTATCTCAGTGACTCTCTCTCTATCTGAGTGACACTCTCTCTATCTCAGTGACGCTCTCTCTCTATCTCAGTGACTCTCTCTCTATCTCAGTGACTCTCTCTCTATCTCAGTGACTCTCTCTCTCTATCTCAGTGACTCTCTCTCTATCTCAGTGACTCTGTCTCAGTGACTCTATCTCAGTGACTCTCTATCTCAGTGACTCTCTCTCTATCTCAGTGACTCTCTCTCTCTCTATCTCAGTGACTCTCTCTCTCTATCTCAGTGACTCTCTATCTCAGTGACTCTCTCTATCTCTGTCAGTGACTGTCTCTCTATCTCAGTGACTCTCTCTCTCTATCTCAGTGACTCTCTCTCTCTATCTCAGTGGCTCTCTCTCTCTATCTCAGTGACTCTCTCTCTATCTCAGTGACTCTCTCTCTCTATCTCAGTGACTATCTTTCTCTATCTCAGTGACTCTCTCTCTATCTCAGTGACTCTCTCTCAAACTCAGTGACTCTCTCTATCTCAGTGACTCTCTCTCTATCTCAGTGACTCTCTCTCTCTCTCTATCTCAGTGACTCTCTCTCTCTCTCTATCTCAGTGACTCTCTCTCTATCTCAGTGACTCTCTCTATCTCAGTGACTCTCTCTCTATCTCAGTGACTCTCTCTCTCTATCTCAGTGACTCTCTCTCTATCTCAGTGACTCTCTCTCTATCTCAGTGACTCTCTCTATCTCAGTGACTCTCTATCTCAGTGACTCTCTCTCTCTATCTCAGTGACTCTCTATCTCAGTGACTCTCTCTCTCTCTATCTCAGTGACTGTCTCTCTATCTCAGTGACTCTCTCTCTCTATCTCAGTGACTCTCTCTCTCTATCTCAGTGGCTCTCTCTCTCTATCTCAGTGACTCTCTCTCTATCTCAGTGACTCTCTCTCTCTATCTCAGTGACTCTCTTTCTCTATCTCAGTGACTCTCTCTATCTCAGTGACTCTCTCTCATACTCAGTGACTCTCTCTCTCTATCTCAGTGACTCTCTATCTCAGTGACTCTCTCTCTCTCTATCTCAGTGACTCTCTCTCTCTCTCTATCTCAGTGACTCTCTCTCTATCTCAGTGACTCTCTCTCTCTGTCTCAGTGACTCTCTCTCTATCTCAGTGACTCTCTCTCAGTGACTCTCTCTCTCTATCTCAGTGACTCTCTCTCTCTATCTCAGTGACTCTCTCTCTATCTCAGTGACTCTCTCTATCTCAGTGACTCTCTCTCTATCTCAGTGACTCTCTCTCTCTCTATCTCAGTGACTCTCTATCTCAGTGACTCTCTCTCTATCTCAGTGACTCTCTCTCTCTATCTCACTGTCTCTCTCTCTATCTCAGTGACTCTCTCTCTATTTCAGTGACTCTCTCTCTCTATCTCAGTGACTCTCTCTCTATCTCAGTGACTCTCTCTCTATCTCAGTGACTCTCTCTCTATCTCAGTGACTCTCTCTCTATCTCAGTGACTCTCTCTCTATCTCAGTGACTCTCTCTCTCTATCTCAGTGACTCTCTCTCTCTATCTCAGTGACTCTCTCTCTATCTCAGTGACTCTCTCTATCTCAGTGACTCTCTCTCGCTATCTCAGTGACTCTCTCTCTCTATCTCAGTGACTCTCTCTCTATCTCAGTGACTCTCTCTCTATTTCAGTGACTCTCTCTCTCTATCTCAGTGACTCTCTCTCTATCTCAGTGACTCTCTCTCTATCTCAGTGACTCTCTCTCTATCTCAGTGACTCTCTCTCTATCTCAGTGACTCTCTCTCTATCTCAGTGACTCTCTCTCTCTATCTCAGTGACTCTCTCTCTCTATCTCAGTGACTCTCTCTCTATCTCAGTGACTCTCTCTATCTCAGTGACTCTCTCTCGCTATCTCAGTGACTCTCTCTCTCTATCTCAGTGACTCTCTCTCTATCTCAGTGACTCTCTCTCTATTTCAGTGACTCTCTCTCTCTATCTCAGTGACTCTCTCTCTATCTCAGTGACTCTCTCTCTATCTCAGTGACTCTCTCTCTATCTCAGTGACTCTCTCTCTATCTCAGTGACTCTCTCTCTCTATCTCAGTGACTCTCTCTCTCTATCTCAGTGACTCTCTCTCTATCTCAGTGACTCTCTCTATCTCAGTGACTCTCTCTCGCTATCTCAGTGACTCTCTCTCTCTATCTCAGTGACTCTCTCTCTATCTCAGTGACTCTCTCTCTCTATCTGAGTGACTCTCTCTCTATCTCAGTGACTCTCTCTCTCTATCTCAGTGACTCTCTCTCTATCTCAGTGACTCTCTCTCTATCTCAGTGACTCTCTCTCTATCTCAGTGACTCTCTCTCTATCTCAGTGACTCTCTCTCTATTTCAGTGACTCTCTCTCTCTATCTCAGTGACTCTCTCTCTATCTCAGTGACTCTCTCTCTATCTCAGTGACTCTCTCTCTATCTCAGTGACTCTCTCTC
>NW_027308722.1:0-2500 GCF_047496885.1 Scyliorhinus torazame | reverse complement strand
GAGAGACAGAGGCAGAGAGAGAGAGAGAGGCAGAGGGTGAGGCAGAGATAGAGAGAGAGAGGCAGAGAGACAGAAGCAGAGAGAGACAGAGAGAGAGGCAGAGAGAGACAGAGGCAGAGTGAGAGAGAGGCAGAGAGAGAGAGAGAGGGAGAGAGACATAGATGAGAACCATTGACAGCGAGAGAAAGAGTGATAAAGAGGTAGAGGGAGCGAGAAATCCGGGATAAAGAGTGAAAGTGAGGGTTGGAGTGAGGGAGGGAGATAGGGATGGAGGCAGAGGGGGACGGTGAAGACAGGTGAGAAAATGGTAGGTGGCGAGTCGTCATTGAACTGAATTGGGTGAAAATTGGTGAAGGTGCAGAGTCAGCAGCAAGTTCTCAAACTCAGTAAACGTTCGGATGAAGCTGTTATTAGTGACAATAAAACTTGGCAAACCGTAACACTGAACTGGTTAGGTTACTGAGGAGAATTAGGGTGCTAACTGAGCGGATTATAACCTTCCAGTCTTGCTCAGATCTGCGGCCATTCTGTGGATTGCAAACGTCACGCCCTTGTTCAAAATAACGCAAGGGTTATACTCCGAAACTACAGGCTGCCCAACCTCATGTCACTGCTTATAAAGGCCCCAAACCCCAAAAACAAATCATTTGGAAAACACTGGGTTGAGAAATGAAAGCCGGATTTGTTGACGGCCAATCCCAGTTGATGAACATGATTGAAGGGATCGGACTGATGAGTGATCGTGTGGTGGATGCTGTGTATATGGACTAGCAAAATGTGCTTGATGCACAACTGAAACCACCCGGGGCCAGTGATTATGATTGTCTCAGGGGCATGGAAAATACAGCAGCAGGAGCAAGCCCATTCGGCCCCCTCGCCCCTGTTCTGCCAGTGTGACGACAACCGGGGAACTGCAGTGGATTTATTTGCAGACAGGAGCGAATGGGAAGAGGCCCCGCCCCCATCAGGCTCCGGGGGGGGGGGGGTTTCCGGGGGAGGGGGGTTGTCATGGAAACCGGGTGGGGTTGAATCCCCGGGGAGAACCAATCAAATCAATGCTGGACAGCCAATCAATGTGTATAAATGAGACTCATTTGCATAAAACAACCACCTGCGGTATAAATTAGACATAAAGCGGCAGAGCTGAAATCCCCGATGACCATTTCCGTGGGCGGGACAGAGGAAGTGACGTTCAATCCCGTGACCGGAAACGGACGACTTTCTTGGAGCAGCGGTCCGAGACGCAGGTCAGAGACCCTCCCCCCCCCCCACTCCCCCCCCCCCCCCTCCCCCCCCTCCCCCCCCCCCCTCCCCTCCCCCCCCCCCCCTCCCCCCCTCCCCCCCCCCCCCCTCCCCCCCTCCCCCCCTCCCCCCCTCCCCCCCCCCCCACCCCCCCCCCACCCCCCCACCTCCCCCCCCCCTCCCCCTCCCCCCCCTCCCCCCACCCCCCCACCTCCCCCCCCCCCTCCCCCTCCCCCCCCCCCCTCCCCCCTCCCCCCCTCCCCCCCCCCCTCCCCCCCCCCTCCCCCCCTCCCCCCCCCCCTCCCCCCCCCCCTCCCCCCCCACCCCCCCTCCCCCTCCCCCCCCACTCCCCCCCCCCCCCACTCCCCCCCCACTCCCCCTCCCCCACTCCCCCCCCCTCCCCCCCCCTCCCCCCACCCCCCCTCCCCCTCCCCCCCCACTCCCCCCCCCCCCACTCCCCCCCCACTCCCCCTCCCCCCCCCCCCCCCCCCCCCACTCCCCCTCCCCCCCCCCCCCCACTCCCCCTCCCCCACTCTCTCCCCCCCCACTCCCCCCCCCCTCCCCCCCACCCCCCCTCCCCCCCCCACCCCCCCTCCCCCTCCCCCCCCACTCCCCCTCCCCCCCCCCCCACTCCCCCCCACTCCCCTCCCCCACTCCCCCCTCCCCCCACCCCCCCTCCCCTCCCCCCACCCCCCCTCCCCCCCCCCACTCCCCCCTCACTCCCCCCCTCCCCCCCACTCCCCCCCCTCCCGCTCCCCCTCCCCCCCTCCGCTCCCCCTCCCCCCCTCCCCACTCCCCCCCCTCCCCCACACTCCCCCCCCCCACTCCCCCCCCTCCCCCCCCACTCCCCCCCCCCCTCCCCCCCCCCCACTCTCCCCCCCCCCCACTCCCCCCCCCCCCACCCTCCCCCCCCCCCTCACCCCCCCCCACCCCCCCCCCACCCCCCCCCCACTCCCCCACCCCCCCCACCCCCCCCCCCCCACTCTCCCCCCCCCCACTCCCCCCCCCCCTCACCCCCCCCCCACCCCCCCCCCCACTCCCCCCCCCCCACCACCCCCCCCCCACTCTCCCCCCCTCCCCCACTCCCCCCCCCCCCTCACCCCCCCCCCCCACTCTCCCCCCCCCCACTCCCCCCCACCTCCCCCCCACTCCCCCCCCCAACCCCCCACTCCCCCCCCCACTCCCCCCCCCCACTCCCCCCCCCCACTCCCCCCCCCCCACTCCCCCCCCCCCACTCCCCCCCCCACTCCCCACCCCC